>NC_139764.1:10353234-10358234 GCF_965231275.1 Zosterops lateralis
CCATTATATATGTGCCCTGGACTGCTATTAAAACAAAACACAGCATATATGTTCATACACTGCTGTGTGTAATACATAATAAATGCTATCACTTTAAAACCTTTTGCATATGTCCATTTTATTTTTTATACATTTAAAAAGAAGAACATTTCTCCTGGGACCCAAGTTTTAGTGCCCTGACACTGGCAAAAGCCAAAGAACAGTACGAAATACTACAACAAAAAGACTGAATACAAATTCATCCCAGGATGAGATTTAATATGAGAAGCGAAAATTTCATTCTGTGTTACAAGAGACTAAATGAACTATTTTAACTCCCTTTTTGTGCCTGTACTTTTTCAGCTCAACCTTTTTCCTTTTCCATGAAATTCAAATGTTTCCCTCTTACAAACCTCAGTCCTTTATATCTTCAAAGCTGTGTAAAATGCTAACTAATTAATACATGTGACTTTCCTTTCACATGTGACAACAAAGCGTATGCTGCTTTTTTGATTGGTAAGAGTTAATTTGCAGTGACACAACATATGTGTTTACAGGTTTTCTAATGTTTGTTGTTTGGTTCACTGTGTAATTAGTCCCACTGACAAGGAAGCTTATGCACTAAAAAAGGAGGGGCGAAATAGTGGCTGGGAGATGGCAATCCTGCTCCATTTTGAGCACATGCAGTGTTGAAATCAGGTGCAAGTTGAAGAAAAATAAACAACACCCCCAACTCAGAAGATAAACGTGTAAAAGACTCTCAAGCCACAGTAATTGCCATGAAAAAGGCAGAACTTGTCAAGATGCACTCCCACAGGACTAGCTACACTAAGACGAACCACCAAGGTGTATTATACCACAGCAATGGTGAGCCTCACCAGATGTTAACTCTCATTTTTCAGATCTCATTAAGACCATATGCTCCTGGGCAGGGTCAGCACAGACAGACTGCAAGATCCCAGTGGCTGGATTGTCATCATAGAGCAACAGCACACACCCAAAATAACTTCAGCGCTTGTCTCTACAGTTGCACTAGGTACAGCAGCAGCACGGAAATAGCAATCAAGGAGAATAATGGGCCAGTGGAGAATGCAAATGATTAAGAAAAAACCCCTTTACTGTTTAAGATTCCCCCTGAAAACAGTAACTGTGAGATACCTGTCAATATATAGAGCTTATCTGTCTGTGGAAGATCTCACGATACTGCGTTTAGCTACCGCGGCTAATGAACGAAAACAAACTTGACAAAAAATAAACCCACCAGGACAGTTTAAAACAATAGATTAAACCACCTGCATTATTTCCCATGCAATTAAATTCCAGAATTAGCATAAAGTAGGAAAAACACCAAAATGGTGATAGCTATCGCTTATCTGGCTCTCTAGTGAATCACGTTTGCAGCCACCCCCACCGTACGCCGTGCGTTAACTCTTCGCACCGTGGGTTTGTACAACTCTGAAATATAAAATTAGTTGCTTTTGAAGGACACTGAGCTCCCTCTGGTGAAGGCATAACAAGTTTATTAAGTAAGCACCACCTCTGGAAGTATAATCCCCTCTGGCTTCTTCCATGGAGTTTATTGGTTCAGTTTTCCTAACCATGAGCATCATTAGGGCAATGCAGTAATTAAGAGTTGTTAGAAAGTGAATTCTCAAACTGCAGATTAGAAAATTAAACTATTTCCTGATTACATATTAATGGAGCACAACAATAGCAGTTGCCATAAGCTTGGAAGGCAACCAAGGGATAAATCTGTGTACTTAATTACCATAAACAATGGCTGCATAGAAATGAAGTTTTATGCACATTCCCTTCTGTAATATGTCTGATATCAGTACACACTTGACAATTCTTGTTCAATTATCTCTATTATTTAATGCGCTGTGAACGGCTCTGTGTAAATAAAATTAACCACCCCAATTACTTTGAATTCATCTAGGGACAACGTAATAAAAAATGTGAAGAATTCTGTATGCCTATTAATCTAAAACATTACAGAAGCTTTCACCAGATTTTCTTGTCTATATTTATTTTGTCTACATTTATTTTAGTGCACTGCTAATTCAATTACATTTACCATCAGTGGTCAATCAGCAGCAGCAGAGGGTTTTTTTTATTTCATTAATCCTTGTACAGTACCACAAACATACTCAACCGTTAGTAAGGTACAGGATCTCACATGGAAAACACAAATATGCTTCTACTTGAATTTGGGGACCTGAAGTTAATCAGAAAAACAATTAAAAACACTTCATACCCCGTGGCCAGATAACAAAATATCTGATAGCTACAATTTTTTTTCAAATACTTGTTTTTGCAATTAGTGAAGAAACAGTGACTGAAAAAGAGATAAATTTCAGATTAGAGATTTGTAAATCAGGGTTCTTTGACTTTTATTTTAATTGTGCTTTGTGATAATTCTGCGTTTTAATTGGCATTTGGGTATCAAGATGATGGACACCTTAAAATGCAATGACAGAAGAATTTGCAGTGGAGAAAGACATTGTCAGAAGCAAAGACAAAACTATTTTACCCATAGCAGGTTAGGCAAAACATGGGTAAATAAAATCCTGAGGAAAGCAAGATAATCCTACCTCTATCATCATTTAGTTTCAAGCCATTATAACAGAGAAAGAAGAAAAATCAACGATATTAGATCATGAGTCTACACTCCATCATGCAACTCATTCCTCTTACTTGAATGTCTGGGATGCCTTTTCTCTAAAAACTTGCACCCAGCAAGTTTTTTGTGATGTTGTGCTTCATAGGGCAAAATCTTTTCTATAAACTCTTAGCTATATCCCAACAGCAACAGCAAATGTGCCATGAGGTTATTCCAGGGAGCTCAGGGCACTGAAGCACTGATTCCCCTCACAGCTTTGCAATGGAGCAGTAACCACACTGTGCTGGAACAAGGTGAGGTTACATTTTCATTATAAGGACTGAGGTTACGCCACCACTGACATAAATTACTGGATATTAACAAAAGTGTGACTGCTCAGATTCAAATGGAAATCAGCAACCCAGGAATTTTAATAACTTTTATTTTTTTTTCACACATCTTAGGAAAGTGTTTCTAGTCAAATCATGAGCAGCTGGCACCGGAAATGCAAAGCTTCAGCCAGTTCCAAACTCTGTGCCTAGCTGACGAACTTTGAAAGTATCAGCTCCCTTCTGGCCAAGAGCCAGGAACTTGTCTTCCCCAGCCAAAAAAGCTCCCTAGCAGAGCAGGAAAATGGCAATGCATGTGCAGACAGGGACCTAGGCTGCCTTCCTAAAGCCCCATTTTCATTAGATGCCCTTCCCTCATGGAAAGCAGCTCCTAGGGCAGTGGTGGAATGGATACTCTGCAACCCAGGCTACATCCTAGGGAATGGACTGGAAAGCAGTTGTGTCAAGGAGTCCTCTCCTCCTTGTTCATGCCAGAGAGGGAGTGGGGCATTGAAAACCTCCAGGATCTAATTCTCCCAGCTACCCACAGCCACTGCACCCCTATCCAACCCAGTGTGGCATTTTCAACCTTGTATTTGCAATCCTAAGTGCTAGAAACTTTCTCTAAAACCTAAGTGAAATATCTTACAAAGTCAAACAATGTCATGAGTTGGGATCTAACCAAGAACATATATTATATTTACAGTTGCTTCTCCTTTGGTGAAACCATATGATTTCTTCCACATTTATCAAAGCCTGCAGTGTCCAAGGGCTAGTCACTATATCTTTCTGGTCTTATCACTAGTCCACAGTAAGGAAATTCCCACCAAGACAGGTGGAACATTAAAACAAATGTTTTGATACATGGGAAGATGATACAAAAATCTTCTCCTGTGAAATGAATGTATGATTTGAAATGAATGATATAGAATAATGTTCAAACTGCTGCTTGAAAAATTCCCTCCTGGCTAAGCAACAAAAAACACTCTTGAACCCATAAGGATGAAGAGCTGCCAGGTGGCAAAGGGTCTCCCCACTGGAAAAAAACACCCCCAGTTCTGTGCTGGAGAAGGATGAGAAGGAAGAGACAGTGCTTTCTTCCTAGTAGATCTTAATAAAGAACCAGGCCAAGGACAGTGGAGAAGGAAAAGATGGTGTAGTCCCCAGCAGACACAACGCAGTTGAGCAGACCATGCTCTACCTTTTTGAATTTAATTTCAAGGCAAATGACTGAGTCATGATGGGAGACCCTGAGTTGTTTCATTTATCTTGCGTGGTATTGGCATACACAGAAACAGTATAGAATATCCCAGTACCAAATGTAATCCCACACTGGTGGGGACTGTGACCCTGCAAACAGTTGTTAGGATCATTCAGAGTAAGCCCTTCCTGACATAAATGTACAAACATGGTACCCTGCTTCAACTGCTGAGAATAAAGGTCAGCAGAGAACCTCACTTGCCTGAGGTTCTCCAATATTACAACCCCAAGCACTACAAAATTACGAAAGAGATGTGATTTTAAAAGACTGTTAATTATTAAACCAACTCATTTGTGGTTCTTGTCCTTCATAGTGAGTTTTCAGCACTTGGGCAGAAAACACATGCCCAAGTGTCTTCCTTGTACCTAAAACCTGCATTTTCAGAAAACCCAAATTTCAAAAGACTTTTCAGAACAACTCTCAAGAGCTGGCAGCATTTAATATTTTTCATCTTTCTGGTATGTACCAACACCTAAGGGAGTATTTGCAAAACCCCGAGATCATCATCAACAGCCCTTCAGGGCTTTTCTAGCCACCATGCTGTGGTTACTTTCCCCCTTCAGACTTGGCTTTACAGAGCACTTGGTGGCCCGTGGCAAGCTGGCAGGGGATATGGTGCTGCCTCATCATTTTTGTTTCCAGATCCCTCTCTCAGTCAGACACTGAGGAGAAGCTGCCCAGACCCTGACAGAAGAAGCTGCGATGAAGACATGGCCACAAGCTCCTGATCTGTCTGCTTGAGGAATTCCCACTGAGAGGTATGGAAGAAAACCAAGAGCCATCCGGGCAAAGAGAGCTTCCAATGAGCTGAGATACAGCAGATCCTCTG
>NC_139764.1:13517768-13610268 GCF_965231275.1 Zosterops lateralis
TCTTTGGTCTGTTCTGCCCATCCTCAACTTTCATGCCCCTTCAATCACTTCTAATCAGTGGATTTCTTTGTGAGCTGTTGTTTTCAATCTTGTAGAATACATCCCATGAGAGCACTTCTATCAATGCATTATCCTTCCTGGATTATCACTCTGTTCACTATTAATTCATGAGATTGATTCACCCCCTTCCTTGTTAGAGAAATATTAACATGTAATTAAGATACAAATCCAAATGTGAGAGCATAATAACAGGAAAGCCATCTGAGGGAAACAAAATCACAGCAGTGACATGTTCTAGTAGAGGGGCTGCAGCTGAAGATTAATTGGTGAGCACTCACAGTGACAGCAGATAACTCATGTGTTGCATTGACAGAGGGAATGAAAGAGCTGGAATCTGCAGACTTTTTGTCATAAATAAAGGAGACAGCTTTCTGCAGAGCAATTCCTAAATCTGCTTATGTTGAAAATAATTTGCTAAATGCTATGCAAGATCTGTATAGTTTCACTGTAGTCGGGTCAATTCACACTCTCTTGGCTCTTCTGTGTCATTTATATTATCAATCAGCAGCTGTGAATTCAAACAAGAGCAAGTTTTTATTAAGATCACGCTAGTGGAGCAGCAAATGGGTTAATGGCATTCTGAATTTGGTTTGGTGTTCACTGCTCAAATCTTACAAGGTGTGTAAACACTCAGGACAACACTTCATTGGTCTGGAGCTATCTTCTATATTCATGTGAATGTGTGTGCATGTGCTTTGCAGTAAAACCTCAAATTCCTCGGGGCACTAACCAGGTTTACTAAAAGGGAAGTAGATTGCATTTTTTTATGCATTATTACATCAGTGAGAAACAGGTGGAGATTTTTAAGTGGGAATTTTTGCAGGAGCTGATTTGTGAAGAGAGGGACAAAGGTTAAAAAGAAATACCTTGAAGTCTTCAAAATGACTTCATCTTTGTTAAAGATTTAAATGCACTGCAAAGAGGTTCCATGCAAAGTTACTTGTGCCGAGAATACCACAGGATGAAGAGCACAATTCCAGTAACGCCTTCAGAAAGTGATACCAATAAATGAAAATGCACATACAGTTAGGCACTAAAATATTCATAACATTTCTGCAATGGAAGTGTTATAAGAAGGTAAGAAAAAAAAGCAGATAATGAGGCATTAATAGCTAAATCTTACATTATAAAGTGCATTTGAATCAGATGGAAACAAAATGCAGCTCATATATTGAGTATGAATTCCAAGCATCTAAAAATTCTCATAGAAAATATAAGTTAAGACTCAACTTCAAATTGAAAGGTATTAGGGGTTTGAGAAATTCAGAATGAAGGGATTTTGCAGAATACAGAACTAACAAGTTGATCTACCGATAGCTGGGGCACCTCATATCCCAGATCCCACCAGTGTCAGGACTAAAGATTTTCATCAGTCATTTAAGAAGGTTCTGCTGCACAAACAAATGAAGAAAAGACATTAGAATTGCCTGTAAATAAGACATGTGGGCAGCCTGGGTTGTTGTGTTTTTCCCTTCCATGCAAAGATTAAGAAGTGGTTTTGGGAAGTCTCTCTCTTCCCTGAAACTTCACTGACTGATGATATTTTCCACACTGATATTTACCATAGTGAGGTAGGTTGAACCTGAGAGATCAGTGTTTGGAACCGTCTCTTCCAGCCAGTCTCCTCATGAGTATATAATAGGAATTGTGAATCTCCAGGAATCTCCCTTCCTTCCCCAGTCCCATTCTGCACTCTCTGTGAAAGGACAAACTTGGCTGACTCTGAAATCCACCTTGCAGCAGCAGAGTGGTTGTATCACCACACATGGTAGGCTGCTGCAGTGGCACAGTCATTCCAACCAAACTAAAATAAGTGCATGAATGAATTACACAGGTTGTGAAGACACCTAGGAGTTGTGAATCTGGGCATGAAGTTCAGGTAACCATTTGTAACCTTACACAGTTCTATATAACATGGCAGAGCTCAGCACTGGAAATCAGAATCATGAAGCTTTCATCCTACAAGAAACACTCTGTTAATCTCTTTCAGGTGGTACAGGTATGCAAAAGTCCTTCTTTCAATAATTTAAACCATTATCAAAACATTACACTAAAAATCCTGTCCTGAATTTTCATTAGGAATATCCTATAAAACAGTCAGTCTTTTGCAGTCCTTGGCTTTATAGTTTGCATGTCCTGAACAGTGAAATAATACTGAGAGCTGTGTATGAAAGAGTGCATGTCCTTCCTTCCCATCATCACATTCCAAATATGTTCACAAGTAGCTGGTGCAAAGTTAGACACAAAGCCAGTTTGGACTGGAGAATGTAGTTATCTTTTGATGGACGGTGTAATTATACCAAAAATAATTAGGATTGGCTTGAAAAAGTGTCTATTGAGTTGGCCCTTTTCAGCCATCCTTTTTTACAATCATCCTGTCTCAACTAATAGAAAGTAAATAATGGTTGAAAGGTAATGAGAAGTAATGGACCTTAAACAGATTGACTGTTGATTGGGTACCACCAATTTGCAGCATTTATTCTTCCTTCAGGGCCCTCGAGCTGTGCAGCTCCCTAGCAACAATGAAATCTGCTCTGAGATATTCTCATACAGAAAAAGCTTCACTTGCCAGCACGGTATGGTGATAATCGAGCTGGCAACAGAGCTGAAATTGCTGTGCAACAAATACCCTTACATTCTGCAAGATGTTATGCTCTGTGCTGTGCATGGCAGCCACGATTATAAAGCCTCGCCTCTCGAGAAAATATTTTCACACTTTAATTTGTTTTCCATATGCAAAAGTTGTTGTGATGGGGACTCTGTGTGTGTGTTCATCTTATGCTTACAGTGTCAGAGCACTGTCAGTATTCTGGGGTGCTAATCTGCAATAATATACAAAGCTGTGTTTGGACAATCCAGATCTGCATTGTGCAATCCAGCTTCTTCAAAATATTTGTGTTGCCCTTCTTTGATACATTTGGATTTAGAGGAGTCTTTTCCCCCATGCCTTATTTTCTCATGTGTGAAGGAAGACAATATTATTTACATACATCACAAGGTTGAATTAAGGGAGACAAAAGGGGTAGTTTCAGCAATAAAAATCTTAGTTATTGTACTATTTTGTGAAGTGATTAGGTAGAGATGGTACTGTAATTTTCATGAAGTAGGAAAATAGGTAAATCATTTCCTATCTGGTCTGCTGGCTTTATTAGCATTATGCCTTGTTCTAGTCATACAGGGAAATGGCATCAAAAGTGCAGCATTTCAGTCATCTGCTGAATTTCTCTCTGTTGGAAATGTCTAAGTACGTAACTAAACTAATCTACCTTGCTGAAGTCTTTTTTCGAACATAGAACATCGAATCCTCAGTTAGTTTTCCCTACAACGAACGTTACAATAAATTACTTTACATCTCATTTAAATATTAGTATAATTTACAAATGTTATAGCTGTTTTAGTATTTTCTGTAGTTGAAATTAATATTGGCTTTCAGTTTTGAGACAGGAACGTTTTAATGTCCTTCTGTGGACAATGTCTTAGAGCATTAACATAAAATATTTTTCTGATTTTTGTCAATATCTCTGTGATAAATATCTCTGTCTTCTAAATAATGCTTTTAAATTCAGATCTTGAACTGTTTTCAAGGCTCTACTGTTGTCACTTTGTTATGCTCAAGTAAAATGTGCTACTGTATAGATGCTACATTTTGGGGTTTTTTTTCTTTTTTTCTTTTCCTTTTAAGTCAGACAGGAATACCTCTGATTAAAAACTGCATACATGGTCTACATACCTGGTCTTGACAGCATTTATCCCTTTTTTGCTGTTTGTATCTTTTTCCTTAACAAATGTGATTGCAACCCCCACAAACGTGCATGTTACTTTTGATTTCTTTTTGGTTCACAAGCCTGAGATGCAGTCATTTATTTATCTGGTAAGTAGTGTGCCCTTAATGGATGCCTCATCAAATCTCTGAACTGTTAACACAGATGTAATATCAAACCATTCTGAATTCCACCTCCTTGTAATTGCCTGCTTGCCCAAAAGTAATCTAGAAAAAGAATATTGAATTAACTTGTTATGTGCCCATTAGCTAATTCCAGTTTTGAGCCTGGCAGTGTCAGGGAGCAGCATACAAAACACTTAGAAAGCAAAGTGTGTGCAGCACACGGGCTTTATTTGTGAACTGCATTCTTACCCCTTTTCCTCTTCCCCCAGAAATGGGATGCAGTCTTTGAGGTATGGGGTAGGGGCATTTCACTCATACCCTGGCTCTGGGTTGGTAACCTAACTTAAGGGATTACTAAAGTACTCACTTGCTATTAAAACTAAGTTTTGGCAAAGTTTGCATGGGTTGCTGCTTTTCCTTGACTTGGTCCCATCAAGTGTGAGGGAGTTTCAGTGCACAGAGGATGTGAAGTAACCTCCATGAGGCAGTGATGTGGCTTTGCTCTAGGTGTGAGTACAAATGCAAACCCTGAAAAGATACAGTTTAAAGAAAATACTGTGTACAATTAACTGCCTTTGGTTTTGGCATTAGCTTTGCTTGCTGTGGCTGCTGAGGTTGATGCAATTTAATCAAGGCAAGCAATTTTAAGTAGCCAAAGATGGAGTTAGAGAGGTGGTGACTTCTGGGTTTGGATACACCTGCCTCTGTGCAATGTGAATGGAAGAGGGAAATCTGGTCTTTAATTTCTATTGAGTGGTTTTGAAACAAGCACTATAGGGATAAATATGTTTGACACAGTCCTACTGTTCTTCTTTTCATCTACCCTTGTGTGAAACTTGATAGCTGCTTTTACAAAGTGTCAATTTTCCAAGTCTTTTGCAGCTCTGTCTTAATATTAATGTGTTTTGACAGAAAGGAAGCTTAAGTTTTTGTTCTTTATTCCAGTTCTACACAACCAAAATCATCTCTGATAGTGAAGCTCTGAATTGATATGTTCAAATTTCTATTCTCCTGGAGAACAAAACTTGGTGTCTGTTTCATCTGCAATAAAAAGTGTGCCAGCAGCGTGAAGTGTGGCAGGACTGGGTTTTCATATCTGCTCATTTTAGAGAATCTTGGACAGGTTTTAATTTATAAAGGCCTGATTCAACATGCAAATGAATCTGATTTTGGTTTAAAAAATGTCAAAATGTTGCTTTATCCAAGATCATTACAACTTAATCTATTAGAGGGGTAAGATATTCAGGCATTGAAATCTGAAAATTTAAAAAGTACTTCTCCTCCCTCCTAGAGAATTTGTTATTCTGTTATTATCTTGCGAATGACATAATTTTTTTTAACTATCTGCATTTTCTTTTTTGACATAACCTAAAGTATGTGGGTTGAAGCCTTGAACTTTTAGAAGTGGAAACTCTTTTGGAGATCTATGTTATTTGGAAAAAAAAAAAAAAAAAAAAAGAAACTAACAAAAAACCCAAACAACAACAAAAACAAAACAAACAAACAAAAAAATACCAACCAGACACACACAGATACAGAAAAAAAACCCACAAAAAACACCAAAAAAACCCCAAAACAAACAAACAAAAAAATAATAAAAAAACCCAAAACAAACAAAACAACCCAAAAAAAACACCAAACCCAACCAACCGACCAAAAAAAAAAAAAAAAAAAAAAAAAAAAAACAAAACAAAAACAAACAAAAAAAACACAACAGAAAACAAACCTTAAAATTTCCTTCTGATCACAGAAGTTAAATACAGTTTTCGTGAGTTGTAAGATAAAAGTTTTGGGCAAATCTACAACAGTAACCAATTTCATTTGTCAGTTTCTTTACCTGGCTCCCCTCTTGCTTCCACAACAGTCATAAAATCGTTGTGTGTATATTGCAGTATATGTGTATTGTCAACAATTGGAGTAGATATCTTTGTACTTCCCATTCCTCTTCTCAGGGTACAGCACAATGTGTGAGAACTTGCAGGGATAAAACTTAAGGGATGACTAAGACAAAACACCAAGGAAATTATTCCGTATTCTTTCCTTGCCTATGGTTCATCCCCAGTGCCTGAGAGGCAGCTTCATACCACCTGTAACCAGCTCAAGAGTAGATACATTTTAGCTGGAGATGTGCAAAATACTCTATTTTATAGTGATTTGGTTTAGAGGTACATTGTTTTCACCAGGTGTGAGGACCAGTGTTTTTTAAAGAGCGTATCAGGTGTTTTATAAATAGTGCTGGGCATGGCTTTGGGTTGATTTGGGTGGAATGACTGACCTAAAGAATGATGCTCCCATGGTTTATGAGTCTCTTCTGCCTGGCACCTATTCCTGGAGGATTCCAGAAAGAGCATCAGTGCAGCTAAGCATGAATTAAGATTGCTCCAGGGTATTTTAAGTGTGTGCGGCTTGTAGCTTCCTGAGTGACAAGGGGTGTCTGGTTTTGATTGCTGAGTTTTTATTCCATTTGATTTTCTAATCCATGTTTGAAATAAGGTGGCTCACTCACACCTTAACTGTGAACTGCATGAAGAATTATTTTTTGCTCTGTCTTGCCTCTGCTTCATTCAAGGGCACTGTGTGTTTGTATTGGGGAAAAATTGTGAACAGCATGGGGTTGTTTGATCACTTTCCCATTTTGAATGTGACTTTATAGCCTTATGTCATATCAAAATCAGACCAGTGGTAGATGCTAGTTGATAAGCCTTTTTTCAGTGAAATTTAGGAATGTCTGCTGATAATATTTATCAGGATATTATATCAAGAAGATAGGAAAGGAATGCAAAGCTGTGAGGAAGCCCCAAAAATATTTGAAACTGAAAGGTATTGTATGAAAACTGAAGGATGTGGAGGCTCTGAAACGTTTTATGAGCAGCTAGACTTGAAGGAGACATTTAAAATCATAAGTTATTCAATCACTCTTAGAGCATTACAGCTCTACTGAATTATGACAGAAATCCCTGGCAAAAGTTCTCAAACTTAGTGAGATTTCTGTAGTCCTAGTGGTTCCAGAATTGATAATAGACTGAATATTTTGTGTTAAATTTTAATAGCCTGTGAATAAGAGGATTTTAATTGCAGTCCTGTATTTTGTATGGAAGTTTGAGTCAGCATGTGGAAGAAAGTCAAATCTAAAGTCAGTGGTTTGGAAGTTATTTTAACAGATATGGGCTACAAAAAATAGTTCTTTGTCCCCTAGTTTAAGCAGAAAAATAAATGGGATATGGGGGGTTGAGGTTTTTGTTGAGGTTGTTTATTTTTGGTTTTTTGTGATTGGTTTGGGTTTTTTTGGGGGGAGGGGAGGTTGTTTGTTTTGGGTTTTGTGGGGGTTTTTTTTGTCTAAAGAATATAGAATTAGGCCTCAGATTCATTCAGAGTGTTTGCTGTTGGCTTGCATTTAATAGACTTGTTTTCTCAATAAAATCAAACACAAATTTCTGAGGGAGCAAATACAGAAATTTAAAAACATGACTGTCTTGTCAGGCAAATCAAGCCATTCTTCAGCAGCCCATTCTTGCACACTGGAGATATGTTGAAGCAAACAGAGCAGCTCTTAATCCTGTGCCATCACTAGCTGAATTTCTGGGTAAAAGGTTTTCACTTCTGTACAGATTGCTACCTTTTGTAAACACCTGAGGAATCAAATTCTGTTAATATGGTATAAGCAGATTTTTGTTTTGCTTCATCTCCTGTCTTATTCAGAGTTACTCACATGTGACTGATCTGTTCTGCTCTCAGCATCAAGTGCAAATGGCATTTGTGGGTTCTTTGATTGGAAAAAGCTCTTTTAGCTCAAGTTGCAATGTTACACTGATAGTGCAACCTGTGCAACACTGTTATGTTCTACTCAGCAAGCAAAACATTTGAGTCAGCAGATAAATGCAGTTTGCCATGGCATAAACTGCCTCCTGTGTGTTTATAAATATGTATTTACAGTGCACTTTCTTATTTATGTTTTATAAATGCATTTAACTAGCATATTTATCTTGCAGATTAAACAGGAGCTTGTTATATCAGCACAAAGTTATTTCCCGAAAAAGTACTGTATTTAAATATGAAAAGTCAATGGTTGCTGAAGTACTATTTCAAATTTTCTTTCAAATAATTTTCTTTTTCCTCTTAATGCTTGTGCATTTTTGTAGCTGGAGTGCTGTATCTTCTGGTTTTGGCACTATTCAGTTTGGTGCTATTACAATAAAATTGCATTATTCATAGCATATTGTAAACAAAAGATCACCTTAAAGTTCTGATAATTTGTATGTTTAGGATTTACAGTACCAAACATAACAATCATATCCCCTGATTATTTTGTAATCCAGTGAGCAAATAATACCAATCCAGCTTTTGTGTTCTAAGTGAGTGAAGCAGAAATAAAACTATTTTCACTGGTAAGGATGAAAATGCATGATTGTGGCCATTTCCCTAATGCAGATTTGTAATATAAGCAGGAATAAATAGCATCTTATCACTCTGCAGAGGCTGGTTGGGTCCAGACCCGTCATTAATTGGGCCATGCCACCATTCCCAGGCAGCGTGGATAAGCAGGTGGAGAGCAGAGCAGTCAGACCTGATGGCTTTGCATGTGGAGCATACAGGTTCAGTGGTCTAACCTCTTAAAATCTGCAGCAAACTTTGGAGTGACCCAGTGGACTGGATGCCCGTTTGCTCCTGTGACATGTTAGAGGCAACCTCGTAGCAGAGTTTTCAGTTTAATTCAGAGGAATGTGCTTTGTGGTTCCTGGGGACCTGTGTACAGGGATTACTGGAAGAGGTACCTGAAAAGCATCCCCCTGAACTGAAATACAAACTTTGAGGTAGCTGGACCTGCCATTTCCACCCTGAATGATGAGTTTTGGTGTCACAGGCACTACCCAGTAAACCTTGTAATGTGAGCAGACCTATGCTTTGTTAGGAAAATAGGATTCAGGTGTGCGGATGAAGAGTTATTGGTTTCAGAGTGTTTTCTGGAATTGCCATTGTTGTCTCTAAAGTTAAGCACTTTCATTCCTTCTTTTGAAGTCTATGAATACTTTCTTTAACTCTTCTAACTGAGACTGTGATACATTGTAGTTGTGCAGAGCCGGTTTGTTACAAATTTGTGTAGTTTTAACTGCTTGAAATAGTTTAGGCCTGGTTTATTATCATGTGAGACTGATATTGTCTGCTGTGAAAATTTACCTGTAGTCCTTTCGGTAATATGACATTTAAATAAAACCTGTCTTTCTTTTATTTCCTGTTAATTAATGAGCTCTTAAGGCAGTTAGTCTATGCAGCTGATCTGTCTTACATAGTTTTGTAAATAATGCAAAACCAGTGAGATTTTAATCTCAAGTGTTTTAATGATCTTTGATAATAGCATGCTTTAATATGAAGAACTCAACTGCAAAAATTATGTTATACATTCTTGACATCACTTATATTGCTCAGAATTCTCCTGTTAATTACTATTATATTCAGTTTGTTATATGTCCTTGATAAACTCATTTTAAATTTATTGTTACATTTATTTCATTTGAAGCTTTTTGGCCCAGATAACTTTACAGGACCCTCTAAATTGTATCCAAGTTGTTTAGCTGCGACTGGTATTGTGAGCCAGTGTAGCATCTTTTGGTTTTTAAATATTTCCTGTATACATATATTAATCACTTACCAAATGTTGAACAAATGTGCTCTTTTTATTTCTTCAGTTACTTGTAGCTGTAAAATTCAAGAGAGTATCCCAATGTGAAACTAAGGCAGGTTTGTGTTGGGTTTGTTGATCTCAAAGTATCTGTAACATTCTTTTTTCTGTATCTCTTGAATAGGTATAAAATAATAATATGCCATTAACTGACATTGATTGTTTAATAGGAGCCTGATGATTGGGGGGGTTAATATTTTATTATTATTGATGGCTTTTATGTGTAATGGTATCATCTATGGTTGCTTTCATATAGAATTTAGCATCTTTGATATGTATTTATTTATATCATTAGTAGTATCAACAGTAGTATTATAATTAAAATGATGAAAGAGGAAATATGCTTCCCCAATTCATGCGGTGTCAAGGTTTTGTTTAAAAATGAATGGTTGTTTATCTGAACTCTGATTCAAAGTCAGGTATCTCTCTTGGCAGGTGTCAGTCCAGGTTAGCTTTTTTATCATCAGGTTTTTTCCTCTGGAATGAAAACCCATAATCTGTGTGCCAGCAGGCCTTGAACTACAGTGGAGTTAGGATTTTACAACTATGCTAAACTATAATTATGCTAAGTAGTTTATGCAGTGAATTGGGGAAGAAGAGTAAAGATAAGGATTTAATGTCTGAAGGGCCAAGTTAATAAGGTCACTAATTATGTAAATACAATGAACACATTCATTCTTACAGTTTTCAAGCTAGTTGTCTGAATAAGTAAGTAATACAGTGCAGGATCTTGAGGTTTTGGGGACTGCTGCTGGTGAGGAACATGAAATGTTTTCAGCTAGTGACCGTAGAGGTGTCGTTGGCTACGGAAGTTCCAGTTGGAAACAGAGGGATAGGATGAGCTACTGACAGTTGCCCTGGCATCAGGTAAATAAGGTCCAACCAGACACTCACTCAGCTCCCAAATTAAGCATTATTTGTTCTGTGTGCCTAAATTATTAAACACCTCCTCTCCCCTCCAATATGTAAGATAATATGTAAAAGATGCTGTGCTGAGCACAATGAAGATTTTCTTATTTCACGTAGAGTGTAAAGCACTGTATTAAGCAAATTGGATGGGACATGGAACATCTTGATGTTTTTTAGGTTTTGCACGTCACCTTTTCTTTCCGTTGCTTAAATGAAGTCAGTGCCAGTTGAGCTACAAGTCTTGCACTAGATTTGGGGCAGAACTTTGCTGTTTGATTTATTCACTTTCATCAGAAATAATTCGTAACTTAGTTATTCGGATACATTGCATAGGCTAAGCTAGTTCTGAGAACATAGCACCAGATGTCAGTTAGGTTTGGATTTTATTTCTTCCTTCTAAAGTTTTGTCTTGTGAATCACTAAAAGCGATTTGCTCAAAAATACATGCTGCTTCCAGTTGAAACCTCTCAATTGTTGCAGTTATTTTTCAAGACAGCTCATTCATCCTCAATATTCCCTCTGACCAAATTAGTCATTAGAGCACTATATAAGGTGTACTATGCTTATTTTCATATCAGCCCTCTGAAATACTCACATTCACTCTCTTTGGGTCTCTACAGTACAGAAAAACTCATTTCATTGAAACCTGTAAGGTATTAGTTAGGAGGTTTTAATATCTTTGCCTGCAACTCAAATTTAGACCATCAAATTCTGCTCAACTGCCTCATACCCTTCATATGGCAGAAGTCTCAGAGCTTGAATTTCTAATGCTCATGTTCCTTCACTGCCTTATGTTGTGCTTCTGGTCCTAATCTGACTCACCTCAGATGCTGAAGTATTCACTAGTGCCAAGACTAAAACTTGATAGGGTTTCAAGACATGGGGTGGGTTGTTTTTTTTTTTTTTCCCTTCCTTGTCTGAAGGTGCCTGTTAACTTAGAGTGCAACATCCTTCCTGAGTCGCTTATATAAATTGCTTAATTGTAAGAAGGTTCACATAAAATATGACAGACATAGTCTCAAATTATACTGTTGCCATGGAGGACTTGAATTTAATTTCAGCTCCTCAGTGCTTCAGTGTGGAAATGTAACAGCTTCAACAAAGAGGATTTGGAAAGCACCTCCAGTGAAGAGCATAGGATTTTGGTTATTTAGGGGATAGGACAGCAATACTGCCTGTGAATGATTTCCAGTCAGCTGGGTTAGCTAAATTGAATTTTAAATCTGAATAATAAAAACTGTTCTGTGGAAAGAAAAGGGCCTTTTTGTTTTTCAGTTCATTATTCTTGCCAGCTAAACCATGAATCTGGATTTGTTTGAGCTGTTTGTTTGTAGTTCCATATAGCAAATGTAGTTCCATGTAGCAAATGCATAACTTAAAATTCTTGGATATGTATCTCCTAGTCATAAAACAAGGAATGGATAAGGAAGTGTTAGAGAATTATTAGAGAATCCAGAACTGAAACTTTAATCTCTTCTTGTGGTTCTTCTTACAAGGGCTCATAATGACAGGTTCAGGGAATATCGTCTTTTTATGCATTTAGAAAATTTTCATAATGCTAAAGATCTTATTGAATTGAAACTATTTACTTTCAACTTCTCCAAGCTCAAAACACTATTTGCCAACCTAAAAAGCCAAACTATTGTAGTTATGAAATAATTAAACAGCCTTGGAAGCTATCTACTTGGACAGTAATGTCGTTGTAGAAAATACCACCTTTTTCATCCAAATAATTCAAAACCCAAGTGCAATATATCAGCTGTGACCACTTGGCATCTGTTTCACTAGAAATTGCTTATGTAATTTGTTTTGCCTCTTTAGTTTTGAACTGTAGGTTTTTGTCTTCGACTGGGTATTTTTTTAAAAATCCACGTTTGTTTCGCTAGGATGCTTCTTCTTAAGAGTGTAGCAATCTAAGTTTGAAATTGGGATTTAGAATAACATCTGACTCTCTCAAGGTCTGAGTTGTGTGTGCTCTGCAGTCTGTTCTTTCTTTATCAAGTGGGTACTGACACAATGAGTATTTTTAAGGGAGAAAATACACAAAAATTAAACCATTTTTAGATGCAAAATATTGTGGACAGCTAATAGATGTTTGATATTCAATATCCAACTCATTTTTTTAATTTAGAAATCCTCTACGGTGTGTATGTATCGTTAGATGATGGATGTGCAATAAGCAGCAAAATCTTCTCACCTCTTAGTGTTTAATAAAGAATAAAATACAACAAACCAAGCACACCTCTACCCACCATATTTTGAAAACCAAGCACTGTAATGCACTGTTTTAGTACCAGGACAAGTTCTGCAAGTCTGTTGATGATATTCTTTTTATTACAGAACCAAATTACTTGAAAAAGGTGAGAAGTTAGAACATTGTTTTGTTATCTGTCTTCAAAAAGGAGGAAATGAAAAGAAATCTTGTAGTTGCACTCTTGCTTTCAGAATTAGGAGGAACTATAGACTCTTCAACTGTTTTACTTGGAAAATGAACACCTTTGAGGTGTTGGTGTTCAAGCACCTGTAAAATAAAGGAAAAAACCAAGCACTTTTTTTAGCTGTGTCTTAATAGCATATTTGAAAAGGTTACAGGGACTCTTACTTTTTAATCCAGATTAAAACCATTGAACTTGTTTTGTAATATGGGAGCATACTGATGCCTGGTCTAACATCAAAGACTAATAGAGTTTGGTCCTATTTCAGCTTTGTAGTTTGGGGCAGCTCTGTCAAATACAAAGCTTTGAATACAGGTTTTGAGTATCAACATCAACTTCAGCCATTTGGTGACTTTAAAGTTCAAACACGGGGTTTTGTTTTAGGCAGTCAAGAGAAGGTGAAGATTGATTTTAAAAATCATCTCTTTTTGATTCAGTCAACTGTGTACTCTACAAACTTGTCTTGAAGGAAGCTACCAGACCCCAAAATCACATTCAGGCTGTGTGAAACATCAAGTGACACAGGTGCCTTCAGTGCAGTGATAATTTGAAGCAGAATAAATGCTGAACAAGCACCATAATCACTGCAATCTTTTATGCTAACCCACCATTATGGTGTTCTGGTGTCTCAGCTTATGTTCTAACAGGGTTCAAAGATGATAATCTTTTGCAAAAGTCTGTTTTAACCAGCCTGCTGTGATGTGTAGCCATACTGTGAAAAGTAAAATGCCAGTGAAATGGTCTTTTGTTGCTCTGAATACCTATATGATATAATTAGTGGGAATGAGGAAATAGATTTCTTTTTACATGGGGAGTGGGATATCCTCTGGTTTTGGAGCGGTGATTTGTGTAGCATCAAGGCTTTCTTTATTTTTATATATTTATATAAGTATACTACTTATTGCTATCTTTGGAGTAAGATCTGAAACTAAATCAATCTTATATTATCTAGGAGTAAAACTATGATTTCTATTTTTTTTTTTTTTGATAGCTCAAGTATTTTTCTGTGATGTAATTGTATCTGACAGAAGGTCTAATCGTAAAATACTCAACCACATTCAAGTTTTAAGAGTTAGAACAGACTCTAAAGCAGCAAAAGTTCACCTTAAAACTAAATAATCAGAATACAAAAGGAAGCTAAGAGGTTTGGTGTGTATATGTAAAAGTTGCTCTTTGCTCCAGGCATTAGCTTCTTACCATGTCTGGTCAAAAGTATGTCTTTTTGAGGTCAGATTGTAAAATGCTTGAATAAGAGGTCAGATAAAGTTGTGTTTTTCTTGTGTAAAGCCAGTAGATTTGTTTTGGTTTAAACTGGTGTTACTGAATTTAGATTTTAGCCCAGAGCTTTACTGTAAAAAAACACAGGTATTAAATTCATGCATCAAACTTCCTTCATGTTGACCCTTCCCCTGCTACTTCTAGTCAGACGTGCTTATTTTTCTGTGACATTTAGGTGTGGAAATTTTCTCAAGAAATTAAGATGATGTGACAGATTACTGTATGCACAAGAAAGAGGTGATGACATTTCTTCCTTCCTTGAGAGGAGCTGTGTGGTGATAGAAGTTTTATTTTAATATATATCTAGTGATGACATGTGCTTTGTTTTACATTGATTAGAAATTCGTGAAGAATAGCTGATGTTATATTAACATTGATGAAGAGCATGCCTACTACATTTGGCATGCGGTTGCCATGGCAACTGTACTGTAGAGTGACCCAAATTAATTTTCAACCAGTCACTAAGTGCCCTGTCAGGTTTTTTGATTGGTTTTTTTCTTGTGCTAGGGATAAGCAGGCTCTAGAGTACTTGGGGGGTTTTTTGAGGAATCTTGCCTTATGAGTTATCTTGAAAGCGATGGCTGAGCTGTGGTAATCAACCAAAATCTCCCACCTTTGTTTTTGCAGTTAAATCCATGCTATTTAAATCTCAGGGCTGTCGAAAGAAACACTTGAATGAATAACAAGTAATTGAATGGAATAAATGTACAATATCTTCATAGTAATTGGAGTAGCCATCGTATTACAGTCATTTGCAACCTCTGGCTTTGCACTGGTCTGCTGCTTCCACATGCAGGCTTCTAGATCCCTCTTGGAAAGGAAGTCTTTACTGTGCCTGGTCAGAAAGGGAGCAGAGAATACCGTGCTCTGGAGATTTAGCTTGCTCTCCAGAATTCATTAGCAGAGTGCTCTGTGAATGCCAGTAGAACATCCTTTGGTAATAAAAGGATACAAACTCCTGATAGAGATATTGGCTGCTTATTGCTGACATGGAGCTGATTCCCACTTCCAGATGCTCTTGTTTGTGTAGCTGGTTTGTTGTGTGACACGAAGTTGGCCATTCAAGTTTAAAATTACTACCCTTAATTATTACACACCATCATATAGCACAGCATTTTGGTGCCTGGCAACAACCAGGATGGTGGTTTGTGTCTGTATTTCCCCTTGCTGGATGTGGTTTTCCTCACCCCTGTCTTTGTTCCCAAAGGATTTCTATCTCTGTGTCAATGAATGTAGCTTCCTTACTTGAAGCTCCTTTGTGCCTTGCATATTTCTGCAGCTTTTTCTTTTATAAGGATCATTTCTGTATGAAGAATGAGTGTTTCTGTATTCATATATACATTACCTTTGTAATATGTAAAACACTGTAATTGCTTTGTATTATCATAGATAGGAAGTACTTTAAAAACAGGGTCTTAAAACACCATGTGCACAAAAGTTTTGCAAGTATAATGTGTAGGTTGGCTGCTAACTTTGTAATTAACTGTTCAGAATATATGATATTGTGTTGCTATGCTATCGGCTTATATCTAGGCAGTTCTCTTACTGTCTGCTTTGTTCATTAATACAGAGCTCTTAGATTGCTTCTGGTATTTGATAGCTTATTTGCAAAAATTAAGAAAACCCTAAACTTCAGGTATAAAACATGATTTTGAGAGGAGAATGTCTTTAATTGGCTTTTCTTTTTTTAAAAACCATTCTGCTGATTCAACCAAGATCAAAAACGTATTTATTACTTATAGTATGTGCTTTACTTACTAACGTCCTGAAAGGAATACATAGAAACTCTGCAAGCATAATATTGCATTCAAACTAACACAAGGCTTTTAATCATGAAAACATTACCTGGTGTCTCTGCACTTAAACCCTTCAAAATGCTTGCATAGCAACTCCATATGTATAAAAAAACTCTGAGTTTATTGTATTCATAAACAGACAAGAATTCCTGCTGATAATTCCTCGTCTTACAGCTTTTGAAGCAGGATTTTGTGGTGTTTTTCTGAACATCTTTTGTTGAGTAGCCTTTAAAAGAGTAAAGCTGTATTTTCAACATGGAAACCAGTTGGCTGATTCCAAAAAAAAACCCACCTCATCAGTAAATATATATTTATATGAACTTGAGGCTTGGGAAAACTTAACCTTATGTACTTTCAGGCATTATTTTGATTTGAAGGAAGAGTAGGGCAGTCTTTCCAGTGTTTCATGGTGACATGGTTTTAACTGGACAGGATATGTATTCAATTACAGAGAAAAGCACTGGGCAATCCAGAATGGTCTCTACCTTTGTTGTGTGATAGTGGGTTTTTAAAAGAACCTGTTTTAAAGAAAACTGAAAACATGCTGTTGATGACTAATTGCATTCTGCTTCTGAAATATTAACTTCTATGGAAGCCAGAGTATTTATGGGAAAAGAGCTTTCAAATATCTTGTCTTTGAAGACATCTTTTTAACTCTGAGAAGTAAATTTTCTTTTTGACTCATAAAAGCAGACAGGGTTTTGAGGGCTGAACATGTACCTTTACTTTGTATTTTGCAAGTGGATGCTGAGATGAGAACATCTAGTAGTGTACTCACTTTAAAGCCTTTCTGTAATCAATATGCATAGACCAAGTAATGAAAGGCATGGACAAACTGGAAGGGTGGAGGGGAGGATTTGGCACTGGTGTTCTTTTTTCTTGTCCTTATGAACTGCTAAGACCATTGGAGTGTTGTAAGGTCCTGTGTGTAAAATTTTGCCCTCCCTATAGTAAGGAAAGTAAGTGGACTACTTCTAATATGAGGGGGTGAAATTGGTGGCCCAGGTTGTCCTTTCTAGTTCCATGTTGTCTGCTACATTATCTGACATGATGGTGTTGAAACTCCCTTGTTAATAATTTGTAATAATCCAATCAATTGTAAAAACAAAATGTCTATTTCTAGCCTTAAAGGAGTAATGTAGTGAAGTAGGTGGAAAGGAAGCTCCATCAAAATTTAAGGAACATACCAGATATCTGGAAGACTTATTCAAGAATAACAAACTTTGTGATTATACTACAATACTCTGTAGTCAAATATGGCCTCATTCTGATTCCTGTCTATTAATGTGATGTGTAACAGCCTAAAAGACATGGATGTCTTAGAATGCTTTTTCTTCTGCTCCTTTCTTGTGCTGAGGGAAGCTGAGTAAATGCCATAATCAGAGCCTTTTTCTTTTTTTTCTTTTTTCCATTAGGCCTTACGCCTGTCATTGAAATTGGAGGTGCATTATAGTTCTTTGCAGCAAGACTTGTAATTTGTTAAGAAATGGTGTAAGAGATTTGACTCATTCCTGAATGGCTTTCATCTTTCCAAAATGCTGTTCTTGTGCAGTTCTAATGATGATCCCAAAAGCCATTAACTGAGGCTGTAAAAGGATACATCCTGAATGGAATACTTGTCTTCCTGTATATGCATAGCAATACATTATTTATTTGCATGGAGACTTAAGGCCGTTGCATCATGACCCTTCAAAAGCAGTGTGTTGCTTATGAGTGCCCAGGAAAAGGACAGAAGCTTTTCCTCTGTACGTGTGCTTACCTGTAATAGTAAATGGGGATTCTTGTCAGCATCTGCAAGGAGAACACAGAACTCAAAAAGGTTTAAAAAAAAAAAAATCGAGGGGAACAGGGACAATGAAACAATTAAAAAAAAAAAAAAAAAAAAAAACAAAAAATCCCCAAGAAACTAAAACATAAAGCTCCAAGCCAGACATAGCATGTCTGTCCCTCTCTGCCCTTCCTCAAGAAACCCCAAGTTCTCAAGCCATTGTAGTATCTCCTATAGTGTCATGGTTTTCTTTAGATCTTTTTAATAACCTAAATTTAAAAAGAAAGGATGGAGGAACCCATAGTACCCAATCTTCTGATTCTGGAGCTTCCTAGGCTCTCAGATTCTGAATGATTGCCTTGAAAACACTGTAGGTTCTCTGAGACTTAAAAAGGCAGCAAAACTGATATCTCTAGTTAATGTTTGATCAACTTGAAAAAATTGGCTTAATACATATGAAATGCGTGTTGAAAATTAATGCATATCAATGAAAAATATTCTGGTCATTTTGAAAAAAAGGCAAGAAAAATTCAAAGACATCCTGAAGCTTTGATAAGCATAATGCTGATCTGCCTAATAAAGGTGGAAGATCTGAAGATTGTGAAAT
Source organism: Zosterops lateralis (assembly GCF_965231275.1). Taxonomy (NCBI): domain Eukaryota; kingdom Metazoa; phylum Chordata; class Aves; order Passeriformes; family Zosteropidae; genus Zosterops; species Zosterops lateralis. The sequence goes on from NC_139764.1 coordinate 13,536,185, forward strand.
GCTTAAAACTGCATTTTAATATGGAAGAAATATTTTTTATTCAGTTATTTTAGCTACTCTGTTTTGAAGCTAATATAAAGATTTTGGTGATAAACTCCTTGGAATTTGAAAAAGAAATAAAGAACAAAGGTAGGATATACAAAAATGTGCTGCAGGAGGGTGAATGTGTACATGTGCCTACATGGTGTAGAGCTTAAATATAAATTTTACACATTTCCATGTGAGTGTGATAAGGCACAGATGAAAGGAGTTATATTTAGAGACCAGAACAAGAGTTGTGATGATGTTTTAAGAACTCACTTGTCCCTTTACTGTCTGCAGTTAAATGGTTTTGTTCCTCAGGTAACCCTCACAACTATTACCTGTTGCCAGGTCCAGAAGAGTGAGGCTGAATAACCAGCTGCTGAAGACTCCTTAAGTGTTCCACTCTGCTTTGTAATGTGGTTTAATTAAATGGTTTTTAGCTGAGGGGAAGGAAGAAAAAAGCAATTAAACATGCTTAAGTATTCTAGTTTCAATTGTAAGTCTTTTTTTTTCACTGTTGCTTCTAGATCTGCCTGAGTATCAATATTTATTCTTTAAGTTTGGGGATTTGAGAAAGAGGTCACATGTGAATGTTGAGTGACTTCATACAGGACTGTTATGTTTTCAGGGAACAAAACAAATATTTTATTACCTCTGCCTCAGTTGTAGGCAAAATATTAAAGTTTAATTACAGCCACTGCAGAAAAGAGACAGAGGGTTTTTATCTTTCTCCTGTTCTACCTCCTTTTCTGTCTCCATCCAGTGGTTTGTTGGGGGGTGTCAGAGCAGCACCCAGAGGGAGCTGGATGCTATACTAACTTCAGGCACATTTGCACAAAGGGGATCTTGGAGCAGGAAGGTTTAGCAAAGTTACTTTAATTTCTAGGTGTCAGAAAGATTCACTTCTTTAGAGTATTCAGGAGGAAAGCTGAGAGAAGAAAAATGTTCTGAAAGCAGTTCTGAACACATTTGCTAAGTCTTTTTAAAGAGTGATTGTATGATGGTAAGCATGTTGTGGAACTATGCACTTTCCACAATACTGCAATAAATCTGTGTTGATAAAGCTTGAAAATGTTGTGGTGGGGGAAGTTAGTTAAAGTAGTACCTGTGGAAGATGTGCAGGATGCTTATTAACTTGATCAGATTTCTGCATTCTCCAGAAATAGAAGCTACTGCTTAAAACCTTTCATAATTATACATGTATGCAATGAAGCAGTGTTTGTTCTTAATGCTAGGCTTGTTTTAGCTTGAAGAAGACAAAAGCAGCGAATACAAGAGAAGGCAGTAATAAAAAAGGAAAGGTAATTAGTTTTGAATTCAAATTGCTACCACTCAGGATAGAAAGGTTTGTAGTACTTGAGGGATGACTAGAAGATTAGACATAGGTAAAATGGACTGACGGACTTGGAGAAGGGTAAAGAGGAAGCAAATTCATTGCTTCCTTTAATTAGCCAAATAGCCATCTTGTAACTGCTTGATTTCAATTTAGTTACAAAGATTTGAAAACTAAAATTTAAAAAATCTAATTAGGAGAAATGTGATGGTCAAGAAATGAAATATTACCTGGGATCTTTATTTAAATTCTAGAGCTCATGTTGAAAGGAGCCTGTGAACACGTAATTTTTATTGTAAATTATATTCTAGTACAAGTGTTCATGAGCAACCATATTGTGTCTTACTGAAGAATCAGTAGTTGTGGTTCTCTTTGCTCAAGAAGATAAATGCCATCTAGTTTTTTCACCCTCGTGAGCTTAGGAAAAATGAGTCATCCCTTTAATGTGGACCATTTGGATAACAGTGAAGTTTCTCAACTGTCCTGATAAAATAAGGAGACAAAGAAAGTCTATAAACTAGCTTTGCTCTGATGGCCATCATCTCAGAACCTGGACACTTGCATAAAGGGATAAAAATCACTTACCTGACCCTTGGAAATGTCTGTGGCACAGCTGCTCACTAAATGCAGTGTTTAATGGTTTCAATAATTTACCTGTATGAAATATCCCCCTGCAACCTCCTGGGGGTCCAGGGCTAGCTCAGTTCCTTGAGAGGCTTTGGAGGAATATAGGGGACAAGACAAAAGATTCCAAAATAGGCTTTTCCCCTGGGATTTTTCCAAGACATTTATTCTCGAAGGGTTCCAGGGGAGAAAGAGAACAAGGAAGAACAGGGCCTTTCCTAGTCTTCTGCTCAGGAAAAGAGAGCTGGACCTCAGCCAGTGAGGTCAAGAAAGGAAGGAAGGGTCAAACTACATGTTTACAGCCTTCAGGGGTCCTGGGAGAAAAACCATTCCCCAGTGAAATACAACACCTCTAGCCTTGTCCTGTTGTGTAATCACACCACCATGCCACTGTGACCAAGCTGCTGCTATCACTGGGCTGCCTCTGTGAGTTAAAAACACCACAATTGTCAGTTGGGGCTCTCTTGCCCAAGAAGTTCTTCCTTTTTCCTCCTGTGCAGTGGCTGCATATCCATGCTGCTTCCCCTTAAGTGGGTGAGCTTTGGAACCAGGCCAAGATCCAAAAAGATATTTTTATTCATCATTTAATCTTGGCCTGGTCAGCTCTTTCATTGGCCTGTGTTGCCATATAGCAGGTTGAGAGTGTCTGTAGGAGGAAAGAAGATGCTGTGAGTGTATGGTGAAGGCAGATCAGCCTATTCTCAAGCACTCCTAAATCTGTTTAGGCAGCTTATGAAACTGTGGCTTTATGGGAGTTAATAACCTTGTTAAGGGTTGAAGTCCTTGAAAGTCTTCCAAGACCTGGCCTTTCTGATCTGTATTTCTTAACCACAGAAACTCTGGTATTTGCTCAAAAGTAAGAAGAGTAGATTTGAACTACAAGTTCAAATTTAGTTTTGTGCAAATGGAGATATTTTTTTTTGACTAATAATTACTTATTAGTCAAAACAACTGATAACTCATAATTCTTTAACATGCCTACAAACTTGCCAGGATGATTGGACTGGCTGTTTAAACATTTTGCTGTTGACTATAGCTCTTTTGAAGAGCCAATGGCTTATTTGATTGCTGGGTGACTAAGCATGCAAGACAAAATGCAATCTTTGGGTTTTTACTCATTGAATGCATTTCTGAAATTGGAAGCCAGTGAAAAATGATCTACCTGTAAGTAAACATTCTGCTACCAGGGAAGGAGGTAAGAAAGAGCATATTGTTAGCCTTAAGGAATCTTTCTTTAGCAGGAGGTAATGGGACTGGTGCTCCAAGCCAAGATGAATTACTTGTGCAGCTTGTAATTTATTGAACCCTGTGGTCTTCCAGAATGATCCAAATTGGAGTTACATCATGAATGTATTTGACACCTATTTTTCTCTGGAAGCCGTAGCTCACCTTAATGTTTTCACCAATGGGTTTTTCTCACCTTAATGTTTTCACCAATGGGTTTTTCTTCTGAGTTACAAATCCCTGTTGTGTGAGCACTCAGAGACTAAAGTAAATACTGATCTTCCTTGCACATTTACAACAATATTGACATATAACTCAGGAGGCTGTAAAGTTCTTTATTAGGAGAGGCTCCTTAGGCAACTGAATTCCAATTCTCATCTTCCTGGACCACAGAGCAGAAGCTGGCATTGTTATTTCATGTGAGACAATTATATCACGTTACAGGATACAGTGAGTGAAACTTTCTTCTAAAATGATCAAATGAAAGTTTACTGTCAAGGTATGGAGCCTGCTTATTTTCTTCTGGTAAAGGCCATCATTAGTTCATAAAATGCATTCTTGAATGTAACATAAACTAAAATTAGTTGATTTTCCTTTGAAAGCAGTGAGTCTGACAGCATTACATTTTTAATGACCTTTTAGAAGGCTGTGGAAGTAAATAACAGAGCTTTGTTGTTGTCGTTGATGTGTGTGCCGTTAGTTAAATGCGCTCTGTAGATAATTTGCGATGCCATGTGATATATCTAATTGGTCACTGGGTGGTGTCAAGAGATGGTCCTCTGATGATGGAGGACAAAAGTCTATGGGAATTACAGATGAGATTTTTATCACAGTTAAACCACAGGAGATCAGACTCTCAACTCTTGTGTGACTGACTCTAGTACATATCTGCTTTTCAGATTTCTATATTTTGCCTACAAAACAATCCATTCTTTCTTGCCTGTAAAAGTTTTTTTTATCTGTCTGAATAGGAGGAATGTTCTAAAATTGATTTCCAGGCACTATTGAATGTGAGATTTAACTTTTTTTTTTTTTTTTTTACTGTAAGGACATAGCTGCAGTTCTTGCTTGTTGTGATTTGTGACTCTGTAGTGAAATTTCTGGTGCTCACAATCCATTCTTGATTCCAATGAGGGGATTGCCAGATGAAGTGTGCTTCCTGTCTCAGAAATATTTATCCCAAAATGATTAACAGTATTTCTGGGACAATTAATAGGGGAAGGAAATTATGTTAATGATTTAAACTTTTTTTTTTCTCTATTAAAAGAGACATTAGTAAGTAAATGGAAGTGAAAAGTCATTTGTGAGCTCGGGAGAGTGGAAAGAGAATAAAGGTGTAGGGGCTGAAATGCTGCTTCTTATTTCCTGATCATTTAGGAAGCAGGTGTGATGTCAGAGTGAGCATATCCTCGCTGAAATTTTGAAAACCTAGCATTTCAATGGGAATACTATCATTGTATGGATTTTCCTAAAATACTTGCAAATTGGCAACTTCACAGTTCAATGTCATTGCAAAGTAGCTTTGTAAAATACTTTTGCTTAGAGATAGTTACAACTGAGGCAGTTGCTTTTTATGTGTTCTATTTTTTTTAAAGGAAACTCCTGAAAATGAACCTTAGATGTTTTTGATATGATCTGTTAATGGAGAGACTATTTACAAGAGCATGAAGTGTCAGGAAAAGGGGCATTGGCTTCAGACTGAAAGAGTATAGATTTAGATTGGATATTAGGATGAAATTCTTCACTGTGAGGCTGGTGAGGTGCTGGAACAGGTTGCCCAGAGAAGCTGTGGATGCTCCATCCCTGGGAAAGGGTTCAAGGCTAGCTTGACTGGGGCTCTGAACAACTTGGTCTAGTGGAAGGTGCCCTGTCCATGGCAGGAAAGTTGGAACTGGATGTTGTTTAAAGTCCCTTCCAGCCCAAACCATTCTATGATTCTATGATTAGTTATTTTTGAAGTCTTTTCCCTATGCAGAAAGTGAACTCTAAGGCAAAATCCTCAGGTAACCTCTGGAATGTAAGGATCTTAGACCTCTATTCAAGTTCAAGTAGTGAAAACTACACAGAAAAGCTGACTTGTGAGAAATGCTTCTTATTCCATTAAGCATCCTGTGGCCATTTACAATGAAAGTGCTTAAAGGGTTTTCCAAAAATCCACTTCCCATTAATCTTGCCAGAAACTCTTGTGCAGTATTACTCAGGGAGTTTAAACTGGGCCAATATTGCGGTGCATACAAATTCAAAATAAAGGCCACCTAGAGGAGATAAGTGAATTAAAGTAACTACATGAAGTCAGGCTCTTTTTGCAGATTTGCTATTTGCATGACCAGCTAAGAGAGTAATGAAACAAAGGAATGTAGAAGCATCTTTTTGAGTCATGTATTTGCCAACAAGTATCTGCAACCATGCAACAGTGTGTGTGTTTCTTTCCCAGCAGCAATTTATATATATTTTTAATACCATATTCTAGGCCGTGATCACTAATTTAAGGATGTCTTTGTTGGGCCAGAGATGAAATGTCTCTAGCCTTCATGTTTTGTTTCCAATGGGATGTCCACCATCAGTACTCAGAGAAAAAAATAAAAGGGTAAACGTGTAGTGAAGCTTTTCAGAATAAGATTCCTGGGTCTGATGATCTACTCCTCAGGGAAGGATGGCTTGAACCATGAATGTCATGGTGTTTAATTAGCTTTCAAATCCCTGAGTTTCCAGACCACTTCTTGAGACCACCTTAACATTCTGGAACCACATAAGCCTCAGCAGTAAAGTTTAAAGATTTTATGGATTACCTATTTCTTTTTATTTTGTCCTCATGGAAACTTAAGATGTACAATAATAAATCAAAACCTAAAACTACTGTGTATCACATGAAAAAGACTCGAAAGAAGAGCATGGTAGATTGTACCTACCACGTAAACTTAAGGAAAAAAAGTTTTATAATATTAGTCTCTAGGTTGTACAGTAATAATGAAGACTAAGTTGTTGGAATACTGGCAATCAGTAAATGCTCTCATTGGCAAGTTTTAAAATTGAAATAAAAATAAGCATGAGGTGGCAAAGACTCAGTGCAAAGTACTGCAAATGCTATTAGTATTCAAGTTTTTGAAGGGATCATCTGGTTTAAAAGGTGGTTCTTCCTTTTCTCCAAAAGGAAGTTTTTGGAAAATTCAAGAAGAGTGGAGCTGCAATGATGATGTGAAGAAAAAAGGTAACTGAGAAATTGAGAACAGAGAGTTCTTTTAGTGTCATAAAACTCGTTTGTGCTACTTAAAGCCTTCCCCACCTGTGAGGATGTCCAGTTCCTTGCAGTCTCTCCTTTACAAACCCCTTCTTTGGAGAATGAAGTAGGAATGATTTCCCCTGCTTAAGTATAAACTATAGATTGATACAGACTTAGAAGTGAGGGTCTCTAGGTGACCTCCTTAGTCTGAGCTCTCAGATTTGCGAGTCTTAAACTTTGTGGAGTAGTGACTGAAAAAGAAGGCCACAATAATAAGTCTTTCCAAGTTAGAGAAGGAGTATTCTGTTTTTTTAAAGGTGGGAATTGTCCAGTAAATTTAGTGCAAAGGAATATACCAAAAGCTTATTTTTTATGTCTATTTAGATCCTGATTTTTAAGAGCATCTCACAGAGGAAAAGTTATTAGAATGGGTATTCTGTTGTAGCTCCCTTGAGTGTGCTAAAAATTCTTCAGGTATTGTATGAAAGCCATATAGAAAATATGCTTTTAAAATAGAAAATGTCTAGTATTGATAAGAATTGCTGTGCAGGTTAAAGTACCCTTGGCATTCCTGGTGGGATTTTTAGATATTGGCATACATATTTATAATTCAGCATTGATTTTACAGTAAAACTGGAGTGAAGAGAAGGGAGAAAAGTCCAGTTGACATTAACAGGCCTTATGTTTGCTGAAATCAGTAGAGCTGTTTGCTTTATTAGGTACAAAGCTAGTTAATGCGAGGAGAATATGAAGTACTATTCTGAATACTTAATTTAAGCCACAGTTACTATGCAAAACATGCTCCTATAAAGCCCCTCCTATGAAAATACTGCCTTATTTCAGGACTATAGTGGATTTTGTACAAGAATTTTACAGAAAAGTGGGGGAATTTATCCATATAAAGAATACTATAATGTCATACAGGATAGTACTCTGACCTTTATTAATGAAAACATACTTAGTAATTTAGAAACTTTAAAAACTTTAGGGAGCAATCATTTGGAGATTCTGTTATTGTATTACTGGCTCACCATTTGGAAATGCTGACCTGTTCTGTTGTTTCTCAGAAATTTTGGCAACCATCTTCAGTCTTGGTATTTATTTTTGAGTGTATGTGTATTCCATTGCCTTTGTTCCTTGATTAATCTTCAGGGTCTTTGGGGTTTTTTGATGGTTTTGTTTTGGTTTGGTTTTGGTTTGGTTTGGGTTTTTTTTTGGTGCTGCTTTTATCATGTTGCCAAGAGGTCTGAAAAACTAATTGCTAGGTTAGCAAATGAAGCAAATGAATGGTGCATTATCTCCTTTTAAAAAGGAGACAGGGGAGGAGAACTGTTTTCTTGTTTGAAGCACTCTTGTGGCTGAACAAGGACAAAACTTTTTTTTTTTTTTTTTTGGTTCATGGTCATGATGTCAATTCTGGTTATCTAGGTAAGTTTCACTTTCCCTCTGAGAAAGGAAAACACCCAAAATGGCTTGTGTTCACTGTTTTGGAAAGGCATGTTTAAGTGAGGAAATGAACTTTTATTTTCTGTTGTCTGAACTTTGGCCCTTGGGATATGGGTCTGCTGAGAAAGTGCAGTAGACAAGTTCAAAGTGTGTTTAGATTAATCCTTAGAGAAATCTACATGAAATTAGATTTTAAATGAATGCTCAAAGTAAGGGCAGTTGGAGGCATATCTTAATTTCTAGTTTGAAACCCACTATATATATATTTATATGCACACATGCACATAAAATGCAATGTTATTTTTGTGGTAGTCTTGAAAATCTTTAGCACACAGTCCCTGAAGTCAACCTGATCCCAAATTTATTTGAACTAGCTGGAATCCAATATTTTAATCTGCACTTCTCAGTTTTATCAGACCTCTGTTACCTTCAAACATCTTTGTTCCACTCTGCAAGAAAAACAGCCAAACTAATCAGGGAGAATCTTCTGTGTATGTGGCTTTGGTTGGTAAGAAGAAACTTTAGCTAAAGGCTGAAGTAATGTTGGTAGAAGGAAGAAAAAGGCACTTTTATTCTTTCTTTTTTGGTAGTAAAATTTGATTACCTGTTTGTGAAAGAGAAGGTGGGGGAAAACCCACTCCAAAGTTGCTTTTTGTGTAAGGCATCTACCATCAGTTCTGAGTTTCCCTTTTAGAATGTTTGGACAATGAATGTGCTGGTAATAACTTGTTTAAAAATTAATAGAAATGCAAATGCTTTCAAGTGTAATGTCACATATTCAACTCTCTGGAACTAATATGTTCAATTGGATCTTATTTTGAAGAGTGCCATAACACCAAGTAGCATAGCAACAGCCTTCTTTTAAGAGATGCCCAGTGAATATTTGCATAGGATGTTTCTCATGTTCTGTCTTCCAGTCCCTCCTATATTTTTGTCTGTCTTGGTTTCAGTTCTCAGTGATTTTTTTTTTTCTTTGTCTTCTCAGTATATATTTTCTGCCCAATTCAGTCTTTCCCGGTCTGCTTAATTTTGTTCCTATTTATTCTTTCTTTTTTCTTTGTGTGAGTAGATGAACAGAGCTAAAGGAGACTGGGCAATAGTAGAGTTTCTGAATGCACCTTTCATGGTATGTCTAAATGCAGGCTGATAGTAGGAGGAGATGAAAAAGTACCTTATCCTGTGTTTCCTGTACTTTACCTTGCTGAGTTGTTCAGGTTGTTCCTGATTTATATGTGGAGAAGGCTGTATTGCTGTATTTATGTATAATAACATTGAGAGAAATAAGCCTCTTACTGAGGGGACAGGAAAGGCATAAGAAGAGAAGTGGCTAAGGAGAAGCTTTACTAAATATGACAAAAACCTTGTGAACTTAGTCTTGAACAGATGAGCAATGATGACATGGTTAGTGGTGCTGAATTGTAACTTGAGGAAGAGACATGAAGGTGTTTGGAATATCTTGGTGTTTCCTAGGATACAAGGTGTTGCTCAGCTGCACAATGACAATGACCTGTTGGGCAATCTTTGTTCATTCTTGCATTTTAACCTTGGCTTTTTATTGTACTCCCTTTCTTTTCAGCACTGCTGCAGGTTGAACACAAATAAGGTTTTGAAGGGAATTTAACTGAAGAACAGCTGCATGCATTATCTATCTTGTGCATTCAGCCTTTTGAATTTTCTTCCTAATCTGAGGTTTGGTTTGCCTGTGCTCATCCTGCTTTCAAATGCATCTTAAATGATATGACTCTTAGTTGTTCTCCAGTGTTTGATAGCTTCATGCTTTGTGAAATTTTGTTTCACAATTCACCACTGCAATTAGTTGCTAATATTTGGGTACCTTAAGATAAAACCGCTTTAAATGAATGTGAGCCAGCCATTCTGTGTTATGAAGAATGATGCAGAAATGTAAAGATGTGCAAAGCCCCATGTCTGGCCAGTGTCAGGTGAGCACTGTGCTGAACTGAGAGACCCTGCAGCTCATTTTGTGAGGTGTTTGTACAGGTTTAAATGATGTTGTGATGTGATATGCAGCTCATGCTGCTGCAGTTTCCATTTTAAGACAGTTGTCCGTGTTTTCAGCAGTCAGGCCACTTTGCTCTTCCTCATTTACATGTGTTATGCTCTCCAACTTATGTTCTTAAAAATAGATGATTTCATCTTGTTCCTAACTGACTTTTTTTGAAATTGCAACACAGATTTAATGGAGGAAAGCAGGTGCTTTCTGAAGATACACATTTCTATGGAGAAGAGCCATGTAGTATATGAATATCAGCACTTGATATATGTTTGAAAAATAAGTATTTGGAGCTATTTAACGATGTTTCACTCTTAGAGAATATGCTCGTGGATTCTTTCTGTTATGAATTATATATGGAAAACTCTGCTCAGTGGCTATTCAGGGAAATTTGGTGTGAGTAATGTATATGGGGATACATCAGGTCAAAGGGAACATCAGAAATTATTGTCTAAGGTTAATTGAGTATTCAGTGGGGTTTTAAGTGGCACTGAAAGTATTATTAGATTTCTTTTTACATATTTTTCAGAAATTACATGAGCAATCTGAAAAAAACAGTCTTTTTGATATGTTTTTTATTGGCAAAAAACAGTGTGGAAAAAACTCAAATGAACTTGCAAAATGTTTTACCATCAAATATGTTTATACTTTTAAAGAGATTTTGGATAACAATTCTAAACTTTTTATGTAATATTACAAAGACAAATACATCTGTTGCATTCCACATGATTATTAAACCATAGGTTTTTTTTTCAGTTGGATGCTAAATTTTGTCTTTGATTTAGCAGTAAAAATATTTTGTAAATAAATAGAAATGCTGGAGGGTGAATTCTTTCTTCTTCATGCACGCAGGTGTGCCAGGATCATTTATAACTGGAAATTACAGGAATGGGAAGAAAATTTGGCTTAGTTTTTTTAACTGACTGTTTAGAAATCAGTCTGTCTTTGTATTATTCCTCCAGTACTGTGGTTGGAGGATATCCTAAAATATGGCAATTCTTAGAGTAAACCTGCTATATATGTTACTTCTATCAGCTCTGGGAAGACCATAATTTCCAGTAGGTGCCTTAATATACACTTACCTGAACTGGAAGGGTAAGAAATAGAGAAAAAAATTATGATAATTAACAGGAAATTAACAGTATTGCCTTCACATCTTTAATTTTTCTAATACTTCATACCAGTGTTCCTAGAGCTCTATTACGTTTCAATGTTTCATTTAAAATTCCCAGAGCCAGAATGAAAGAACTAGAAATAATTTGCTATAATAGAGCAAAAGGAAGAAAAACACATGTCTAATATATTTTTATTTATGTGGGTGTCCAAATGGTGGAAAGAGTTCAAGCCTACTTATGTTTTCTCTCAGAAAAATGGTGGATTAAAGTATGCCATGGCAGAGAAACATGGTAGAACTGCTGGATTCCTGTGGAGTTCAGCTCCCTGACACTCTGTCACTCAAGTTCACAAGGTGCTCTCAGAAACACTTCCTTGCAATGCTCCCTACCATATAAACTTGGCTGCAGTGATTGCTTCACTTCCCCTTGATCTCCTGCTGCTGCCCCCCTTCTTTCACTATCTAGGAATTCTTATGAGGCTTGGGGAATAAAGTACTCTGATATATGAGCTTGTGGAGGGTGCGTAGTATTTGTCAGCCTTCTCACACAGGATAGATAAAATATGGTGCTGTAATGCTGTTGAGGAAATTGGATGGGCTTTTTACAGAAATGTCTCTCAAAAGTAATTTTTCATCTTCCTTATGATGTTTTATACCATGTAAGCCAGCTGAACAGAATTCTGTGCAGGATGAAGGGGTGGGCCATTAGAGACAAGCCCTTGCCAGCATTTCTCTAAATGAGTTGTGTGCTCCAGTCCAAAAACAAGTATGTATCAGTAGAACCAATGAATGAAGCTGTGCATTTAAAAATATTAAGGTGTAATATAATTAAGAATTCTATTATTTTGTCTGTGTGCAAGTACACAGTCTGTGGAACAGTGGCCTGTAGCTGGAGATTTTGAATCTCTTGGAATGAAGGGTTTTACGTTTTGCTGATTTCAATGTCTTTCAGAATAGGCATTTTTCTCAAGGGTAATTCAAGACAATTATGTATCTGTATCTACAACCTAACATCTTTTTCCTACTGCCCATTTTCTTATAGTTGATAAGGTAGTCTAAAGGCATTAAAATTTTCAAGGTGAACACAAAACACAGCTGATGTGATCAAACAGCAGCTTTTCCCAGACTTTCATGCCTGCTTTCCTTCTTAGTGCATAACAGTACCCAAAACCCCACAACCTGGGAGCTGTGTTCAACAAAATGCAAGGGAACTGAGGAAGTTTGCACTTGTTATACCTTGTCCTTAGCCCTCAGGTAGCATTGGTTGCAATTTTTGGTGTATTCATAAATAGTATTTTGCATTAACTTACTTAACTTACTATGCATATTGTTGTACAGCTTAATTTACTTCAGTGGTAAGAATTGGTTGGGGTGTTTTAATTCTTTCTGCAAGAATATATATATATATATATTTAAGTTCCCCAGCAACAGAAGATGGGGTATTAAATAAGTTTTAAGATGGTGATAGATCTTAAAGATTTTTAAGAGATTCATGTTACCCTCATGATGATGAGCATATTATTTTTTGCCATAGTCAAATTACTACACTTTATATATATATAGATAGATATATGTTTCTTTTTCGTATGTACTAACTTGACTGACTGAAGAGTTTGCATGCAGATAGGGCACTCAAAAATTCCTCTCCAAGTAGATTATCCAGTAAAGTTAACTTGTAAATAAATTCAAGCAATATGGCAATTTATTGCCAGGAAGCAATTTCTCTGGGAGTCGCAGCTGTTACACTTAAGTAAAAACGGGGGTGGGAAAAAAACCAGGAGAGAGTGAATAAGTAATTTATCTAATTATAGAATGGTTTGGGTTAGAAGAGACTTTAAAGATCACCCAGGTCTAACCCCCCTTCTATTCATCTAGTTTTCTCATCCTGGTCTTGAACACCTGTAGGAATGGAGCATTAATGTCTCTGGGGTAACAGAACCAGAGATTTACCACTCTAGTAATGAAGAATTTCTTCCTAATATATCATTCAAACATTTCAATTTAAAGCCATTCCCCATTGTCCTATCAATACATGCTGTTGTAAAAAATCCTTCTTGAGCTTTTCTGTCAGCTCTGTTTAGGTACTGGAAGGCTGCAATGAGGTCTCTCTGAAGTCTTCTCCAGCCTGAACAACCCCAACTCTCTCAGCCTTTCCTCACAGGAGAGGTGCTCCAGCTCTCTGATCTTTTTGGTGGCCTACTTTGGACTTGCTTCAGCAGGTTCATGTCTCTCTTGTGTTGGGGGCCCCAGAGCTGGATACAGCGTTCCAGGTGAAGTCTTTTTTTTTAAATCCCTTTTATAATCCCTGTGGAGTCCTTCTTGTAGAAAGTTTTGGAGAAGATCTGAATCTTGGAAGACTCCTGACCTGAACCAGAATGAAATCCATGAGCTTTCCACCTTACTGTGTGGAGGTCTTTCTGTCTACGTACAGAGGTACAAGAGAACGGGAAAAATGGCTGAAGCTGTGAAAATAGATGGAGACTTCTGTATCCTCTGTAATCTCCTCTTTCCAACACAAAAGGCAAGCTTGCTCTTGCAAGTATTGTTTTATAGTGTTTAACATTATAGTATTGTCTTAAAGCATTGGGAAGACTGGTTGTTATGGAGGATTTCGGACTGCAGAATGAAGAGTTCTGTCCCTCCTTTAAAGCAGCAGCAGTGCTGGGAGGTCAGCCAGTCCAAGCCTCTTCTTGAAGCAAGTTCAACTAAATCAGGCCAACCTGTAGGTCAGTGTGATAAGCAGAGAACTTGAGAGTTAATCCCAGCCTGTTGCTTAAGTTTGCAATTGCATCTTCTCTGAAAATGTTTTTTTCTTTAGTTTTTTAGTCTAAATGGTGTTTCTCTTCTTTCCCTTTACATTGCATTTTCAAAGCTTGTATTAGTAAATTTAAGGTGAAATTGTTTGACATTCACTCTTCCAAAATACTTCTGCAACTCTGCAACAGGGTAATCTTGTGCTTGTATACTGCATACAAAATTCTCTCTAGTCCAGACTGGGGGATTATTGTATACTTATTACCTCTAAGTGTGATCTGGAAATAAGTTGACCCTCTGTGCAGCCCGTGCTGTTCAATATTATCATAAAGTTTCTTTTTCTGCCAATAGGTAGTTCCAAATGCTAAAAGTTAGGCAGCTCTAGCACTTTTTTCTTCTGATGTAAAGGTAAATCAGATAAAGATATTCTGAGAATATCTGCTAAAAGTAGCAAATGAATCATTTAGCACTGTGCTTAGTTTAGGTTTAAGTTTTTGTGGATTCGCTTATTTTGAAAAAAATAATAATTTTTGATAGGCAATGCTGTGTTTCTTCCAATCTTGCTAAATTTACTAAAAGTGGCTCAAGGTGTCAATGCTGCAAGCCAACTGTATTTTTCTTTTTGCTGGAGTAAATAATGGGCTTTTCCAAATCATAGTAGAAAAATAAATACCAGAGAAATAATGCCTTTCCCTGTACTTAACAAATACACACTCATAATCTGAATATAAGTTTACATTATTGGAAATTGCAAAGTTTACCTGTGGGGAATATTAATGATTCATTAGCTTTCAAATTCTCTGGGAAGGGGACAATTTGCCTGGAGTTCTTCTCACAAGAGGCAGAAATCACAGGTGGTCCTTGACTTCTTCAGTGTCCTTATTGCTGTTGTTAGTGATGCCTTAAGATTTTAGCTTTCCTATTTTTCAAATCCTATACTGCATTAGTTCATAGCTCTAAATTCCATATCAAGTGTTACCGTCTTCACATTTTGGTCAGACAAAACAATGTCTCTGGGCCTGTGATACAAAGACACACCACAGCCTCAGGCCCCAAAAAGTATAAACAAAAGTGATTTGGAGGGAAGTGAACTGTGAGAATATGACTTCATTACCTGAAGCTGTAATTTGAGAATTAACCCCTGATATGTAAATAGACCAAACTTATATCTCTCTGAAAAACTTGGGACTATTGTCCATCTTGGGTGTGGCCCCTGTGAGGCTTTTACACTGCCCAAGTGGACCTATTGAAGGCCTTTAATAAATACTCACTTTATTCTCTTAACTCTGTCTAGCCTAATCTGTTCTAGGTGGCCACTCCAAGGCATCCTTAGGATGTGATCCAGCTGCAGTGCATTGGTTTTACTCAAACACGGTGGAGAATACAATCTGTGACTAGAAGACAGCTCACATCAGCTCTCAGTGCAGTGTTCATCACTTACCACTACAGCACTTAGAGAGCCAGGGTAGTATCTTCTGTTTCTTCTAGAATTAATCCATGTTCTTTCAAGAGTGATCCTTGAAGACAGGCATTTGAATACTCCCTTAATTAGCAGCTGACTGAATCATTGACAAAAGTCTGGTTTTTTGCATTCTTCTTAAAGAGCTGTTTGATGGTGTGTTTATACAGTCTCTAATTGTAGAATTTGTTCATGTAAAGCATCTTTAAAATTTCCCTTGGAAAACTAGATTTGATTAACAGTGACTCAAGGTCTGGCATCGGAAAGCTAAGTAGGATTTACCTTTTCATTAAAACAGTTGGAAGAATGTTACAAAGCAGGTTCCCACAGTGCCTGTCCATCCCATCTGGCTATAGCCCTTGTCCTCTTAATCCTTCACTTTGATAAATGCTCAAAGTCACCTGGTCTCTGCATGTTTCACTCAAAATGATTGCAGTAAGTTTTGTTGTATAAACCCATGTTCTTGTAAATCTGCCTGATGGTGCTCTCAGCTCAATTAAAGTCAGGAAACGTTACCAGTAGGAACAGGGCAGGCTGTGGGGAATGGGGCCTTAGCCTGGAAGGGAATCCCAATTAAAACTCTGGCTGCATTTTGTGCCTGATATTAATTATTGATAGGCTGTGGGACACTAGTGCAGAACAGGTGTGGCAAGTTAAATGGTAACTAAAACTGTGCCATTCAAAAGGAAGGGAAAAGAAATTTCCCTTGGACTAGGAGTTAAAAAGTGTGCGTTTTTGCATATTTGCAGTGCTGTACTCTCACCTCCAGCACCACCTGCCTCTATTTTTTCATGCTGGGTGACTGTTGGGAAGAAAATGGGTATTATTTCAGCTGTAGTTATCTGGTTACTAAAAAGCCATTATAAACTTATATTCTATTATTATTTCTTGTGCAAGAGTAAAATTTGCCTATTGTTCTTCCGTCTGCGTTCTGACACAGATTTATTGTGCCTTGGAGCAAGTCATCAACCTGCCCTTTGTTTCCATTCCTATACTTGTACAGTAGAAACAACATTCTCATTCCCTAAAATTAGTTTATTTGGCTAGCCTTTTGAAGTGGTTTTGAAGTGACACACAGAAATTGATGCAGACATTAATATGTGTTGCAGAGATGCGTACAAATTATGCCTCAGAGTGTTTCAAATTTGAGCCACTGACCTGTAATGCCATCTAGGAACTTCCAGGTTGGTTTAGTAATGATCCACAATAGAGATTGGAGAAAAAGGCAAAAGGGGCTCCCTAGTTTTGTTCAGCTGTTACTATTTTGCTGTGTTATTTAAGCCTCCTGTGCATCGTAAGAGTACCAAATGTATTCTCAGATCCGCAAAATTGTTTTTCTTAAAGCTTCTGCATTAAACCACATTGTGCCTAACCCTGTTTAGAAACTGCTCAACAATGCATTGCCCCTTATAGAGAATACTGGAGAACTTATGTTGCCAAAGACACAATTTTAACTGGCAATGCTGGGGATCTAAAATCTCCCCAGGTATTGGGAGAATCTTGACTGTCAAACTGGTTATGAGACTATAACCTCTTCATAGAAATGGGCTAGAATGAAAAGGCACTTGATCTAGATCTAAACTGCTTAGCACTTACTGTTTCTTTGAAATATTGGAGACTCTGGTCCAATTAATTAATTTCTGGAAAGGTGTGGAGGAACTTAACAGGCACAGTGAAATAGGCTCTTAGCAATTATCCTTCCACTATGTACTATTATAAAGCAGATTCATTCCTAACTAATTTCAAATGCAAAGTCAGAGCAGGCCTGAGGTATTTATAAGTGGGATGAGAAGGAAGTGTTACAAAAAAAAAAATGCTGTCATGGGCTAAACAACCTAATTTGAATTTCTGGAGTGTTTCAATACAATTCAGAATGAAACTTAATTAGAATAATACTAAAATTATTTGCTTTGCTTTTTCAGCAGCAGAGGGCAAAAGAGCTGTTTTAAATGTCGTTCTTCATAGGCACCTTCTTGGGACTGATGGGTTGGAAAAAAGGATGTGGATGGACAGAAACATTGAATAGCATGTTGAAGAGATAAGGACTTTGTCTCTAAAGCCCTTATTAATTTAAGTATATTATTTTAAACAAGAATGGTAATAGTTTTGGTTCAACTTTGAATAACAACTAAAACTATACAAGAAGTGGGCAGCAAGACTGAAAATGCCTAGGAGAAACAAATCATAGCTCTAGAACAGAAAGGCTTTTAGAAATTTCCTGTTGTTGGAGAAGGGCATATAAGAACATGGGCGGGAAATATAGTGGAAAAGAAATACAAGAAATCTCATCTACTCATAAAAATTGAATTTTGGACATCAGTTACATAACCCTGGTGACCCTGGAAATACCTGATTTTATAGAGTCTGTACTGTGGTATTTAATTTTTTTCATGGTTTTTCCTGGATGAACACTGGCAGGCAGCAATCAGTAATCAGCAGCTGGAAATGTGCTATAACATGTAGACCAAAGCCTGTAGAACCCTTAAATCATAGTTTGCCATCTGGTAAAAAATATGTTTTATTTTTTTAGGCGAAAACTACTATGACATGCAACTTCTGTACTGTGATTCATATGCTGTAAGCAACAATTGAAAGTGACCATGTTTTTTTTTTTTTTTTTTTAAATCTTGAAATTTGAGAATTTTACTTTTTATGGGGTAGTTTATAATATCCACTAAATTGTAATAGTTCCAGAAAGGAGGGATGTTTCTTGATTGACTGTTGGCCATGAGAAATATTGGATGTGAGTAAATGGGAGAAATAATTGTGAGTAAATGGAAAAAATAATGATTTTTCCTAATGAAAAGATAATGACTGTATTTTATGTTTTTTTTAGCCTGTGATAGGTTTAGCAATGATTCATCAAGCTAAAATGTGAAAACACCACAAGTTGATCTATTTCTGGGCAGGATAAATCAAAGAGATTCTAAAGCCAGATTTTGGGTTGATTTGCATACTCTCCCAGCCCCATGAGTCCAGTGAGATCAGAGTTTAAATCAGGTCATCATTTGGACTAGTTTCTGGCTAGTTCATCAGTTATAGACCAGTCTTGTCAGCTGTTACATGGAAAATCTGCTGAGTTTTACATGCTTGTGAAAATGCTCAAAGGGCTTCATGATTCCCTAGAAGATTCTTGGAGCTGAGTTGTGAGCCTCTAAATTAACAGGGTGAACACAGCTATTCAAAGTTATCCAAAGAAATGGCTGTATCCTGAACCCTCCCTGCTTGATAACACCAAGAGGGAAGGTGATTAATGAGTGGGCTTAGGTTGGAGGTCTCACCACAGTGCTGGAAATTGGAGTCCTCAAAGCAAAAATCAACATTAGTGAATGATAGAGCAGATGACAGGGTTGTCATCTTAGTGTCAGGAGTGAGTGGTGAGTTCATGAGGTGAGATTTCTCAGATTTTTCTGAGAAATACCAGATTTTTCAATAAATACCAGTGTGAAATCTTCATGGAAAACAAAGTCCCATTTTTAATATAAAAACAACTTGACATTTTTCAGTATACTTTTTAATGAGCATTGCTCTGAGCTATGTTATAATGAAATTTGCTTAAAAGTAGAACAGGCTGGTGATACTTGGCAGAACGATGTGGCATATGGTAAAACAGTTGTGATTTATTGGCAAGCACTCTCACTTTTGGAAAGAGTGGCTTTCAGCACAGTGATCTGTATCTTGATATTCAGGTCTTTAAAGGAAAAAAAAAAGACCTGCTGAGAGGTATACATGGGATACTTTGAAAGGCCTTTCAATATGGGTAGGATAGGAAGCTTTCTATTTTGTTCTTTGTTTTACATATGACATCTGACCTTTGCCAAGATCTTTATCCTATTTCTCACCTTTTTTAGAAACATCAAAATACACTGTAGCTTGAAGGTAAGTGAGTATTTTAAACTTGTACATGATGGGATTTCTAGAGCTGGCAGATCCACTTCATTGTAGCTGTTGCATGGATTTACATGCTTATTCTTTGCACTTTAAAATATCCTGCAAAAACTACTGATAAAGTTATGGGTTCCCAATTAGGAGTAGTCTCCAGTTCACATTACAGGTCTTGAGTCTATTTTTATCTAATATGAGTTGTGGGAGGAACCCACACCAAGATGAAGTATTTCTAAACTTCTCCAGAAAAAAACCCCACGATTACCTCAGTAATGCTAAATGCTATAAATTTACAAACATATGGGAAATAGGAAATGAAATGCTAAATGTCCTTTTTCAGGTTCTGTTCTTCATGGCTTGCTGTTCTCTGCATGCATAGTCATAGGTGACAATTCCTGCCAGTAGCCAAGAATTGTGGTGCTGCCACTAATTCTTGGTTCCTCAAAGAAATAATCAGTTCTAACTGCTTGTGGTAGTAGGGGGTTTTTAAACACTGGCTTGCTTTACAGACTTTTTACAGGTGTTGTGTTTTTTTTGGTTTTTTTTTTTGTTTTTTTTTTTTTTTTTTTGGTTTTTTTTTGTGTGGGTTTTTGTTTTTTTGTTTTTTTTTTTTTTTTTTGTCAGGATTCAGTGTTTTAATAGTGCATAGGTTCTTGAAAAAGGATTATATAAAGCGATTGGATTTTATTTTTTTTCCTAAAGGGTATGGCAAAGCTGAAATCCCCCAGTACACTCAGAGGAGAGGTCTGTTACTAGAGGTGCATATTCCAGGTCACATAGGGGAGGAGTGGAGAAGATTTACAGGAGAAGCTGCAATTACTTTCACAGTTTGGTCAGATGTTAACCCACATTACAGATCTCTGGCTATGACCCAGACTCATGGGCTCATGAGTTATTAGCCTGGTTTGTTTTGGTTTTTTTAATGAAAGATTCTTGCTCTTGTGACTGCAGAGCATGAAAAAAAATGCTCTGAAGAGTAACTTAGAGGGCGGAACTTCTGTGAGGCAAATGCCCTTTCAATTAGGGGGCACGGCTACAAGCTGGGTCAATTATCCTGGTCTGCAGGCGAGTGTATGGAGGGGTGGGGTCTGGCAAGAGTCAAGGAGACGGGTAAAGTCAAGTCTGAAATGTCCTCATTTGAACTGGCTGCTTTGTAACTAATTAATTACTCTGGACTAGGACGGAAGCAGCACTATAAACCAAGCTTTCACTGTCAAACACATTCAGTCCCACCCTCCCTTTTTCACAGAACTAGGAGTGACTTGTTCAGAATTGAGTGTGTTTTGACTTGGTAATGCACTGGGAAATCCTAACAGTTTTGTTTGTTTGTTTTATAGGAATTATCTTATATTGCAGTACACCAAATATGTAATTACTGAGATTTGCTAAATACCCTTATTGTTACATCCTCTAAAGTTTTCTTTAGAGTTTAAATTATTTTCTGAGGCTTTTTAAGGAAGTAAAACAATTAATAACTTTTTTCCTCCTACAAATACTCAGTCTTTATTCTGTTGTGTTTGTGTGCGTATATACATGTTTATATATGTATTGCTGCTCTTTGGGTTGTTTAGATGTAATTGAGGGGTGTCTGTGCCAAAAACTCAAATAATGGTTGCCTTATTTGTGGTTTTTGACCAGCATGCAGGAAGTGTCTTAATTTTTCTTTTTCCCCTCGAGTGTGAGCAGCAAGAGGGGTTTCCAATTAGTGAAATTTATAGGTTAGTTATGAATCATCTCCTGAAATCAGCTCCATGAATTGAGTCATTAGTACTGGATGTTTTCCACTTGGGTCTTATGAATTTCTGCTTAGAGTTTGGCAGGAATACTGTGTTTGATGTCCAGATGCAGTTTTTCAGGGTGGGCACACTCTAAACCTTGAATGAAAGGGCTCAGTCATGATGTGACTTTCAATGACATGTGTTGAGCACTGGGCTTTAGGGCTCTGCAAGTTGGTAAGGTGATATTTCACTGACAGATAAAAAGATAACTCTGTGCAGAGGATTTTTTTTTCTATATGTGCAGCAAGTGTTTTTGGACAGTGATGACATCATTTTATATTAGGTTAATCTGGCTGAGGACAGTGAGGAAGGTTTGCTCTGCATGCTGTGCACTCTATGAGCAAGAGGTGGTTTCTGTCCAAAAGAATTCCTAGCCTGTAGCAGGTGTCCTGGTCCTGTTACTGGCACTCCCAGTTAAATGTTAGATTTGGCAGTGGTAGTGCCCAGCAAAATGAAGTAGCTGATAATGTCTTGATAGTATGCGATCATTGATAATTTTTGATTATCCTGCTTTAATAGGTGAAATAAAGATTATAAAGGTTTAGGATTTTGTTGTTTTGGGGGTTTTTAATTAGAATAATTTTTTTTTCTGGTTTTGTTGTAGGTTTGATAGTTGTTAGTTCTTTTAACTATCCATAATTTACCTTGATTTTCTTTTTAGAAGCTCTCCTTATACATAAAGCCCCTAGAAAATATCAAAAACATCTTATCTGAGAGAGATGTTAAACTGTATTGAACTTTAATCATGCCTTTAATACAAGTAGAAACAACTCCTTAGTTTTTAAATATAAGCATAAAAGCTGAGAAATTACGCAACTAAATAGCACCGTGAATAAGCCGTGGATTTATGAAAAAACTTCTTGCGATCCCTAACTCAAAAAAAAGCCACACAAAATTGTTTATGCCGCCTGATAATAATCCTCACCTGTAGAACATCACTGAGAATAACTCTAGGTATACCTGACACCATATTGTGAAAAATAAACCAGCCCAAATCCTATGTTTAGATTATTTTTATACATATTATTTCTGTCCATAGTGGGATGAAATGAATGATGGATGAGAACAATATTTTTATCTGCTTAAATCCTAGCATTAATTTATTTGTTGCAGAAGAATCATGTAAGTACTGAAGTATTTTCTTATCAACATGGAAACTTGCAGCTTATCTTACTGCATAACATGTAGAAACAGAAAAATGTATTTTAAAGTCAAGCTACTTGCTGACAGAGACACAAGGGCTGGGATAACAAGAATCCTTCCAACAGTGATGTGAATTGTCAAATGCCTCATTTATAAAATGGTACCAGATACAGCTTGGCAGCAGAGGTTTTGCTGTCTGCAGAGTACGTCTACCACAACGATGGAGCCTGCCAGACCCCTTCCTGTTCCTATAAAATGCTTAGCAATGGCACAAAGAGCAAGGTAGAAGTTCTTGGTGGGTTTCTATTTAGGATCCTCCTCAAGGAAGTGGTTACCTGAGAAAAATGGAACAGTTTTGGCAGAAGTGATGGGGTGCATTCAACAGTAGCATATTCTGTAGATTTTGAATTTGTACCACCGCCCTCCCTTCTAGCAATTCTAAGAGGTGACTTAACCCTTGGTACAGAGATGAATTGCACCCAAACCTTGCATGGGTATTTAAACTCCTGAGTTCTCACATTGAAAGTAAGAAAAGATTTTCTTCTTTCTCCTCTTTGGTCCATTGTTTCCTATTTGTTTGCATTTTGTTTGTGTTTTATAATAAGACCCAAACTGAAATGTTATAACCACTCCAAATGGAACCAGATACCTCTCTAGGGAGGTGGGAGTGGGGTTTTTCCCTTTTACATTTTATGAAAGAGTTACTAGGATGAAGTGAGAATGAGAGGGAATTCATTATTGGGTCACTTTAAAGTCTTAAGAGTGTCCCTTCTTTTTAGCTGTACTGTGAAAAATTGTCAATGAAATGATAATGATTCCTGTGAAATGTATGTTTCATACCTGTTCTGTCTTATTTAAGTAAAATATTTTAATTTAGTGAATGATAGAATCATACAAGTATTAAAATCATAGAAATATTCTATATTAGAGTTATAGAAATAATTTATTTGTCAAATTCTAATGTTTTAGCCAGCATTTTGATGGTTGCTTTTGATGCAGTATCTGTTCTCTCCCTGCCTCTGTTCTCCCAAAGCAGACTTGCACATGACAAGGCAGCTGCTACAGGGAGAGCACTGATTTCATTGGCAGTGTGTGTAGCAGAGTCAGGATGGGAAATCAAGCTCCAGAAGAGAACAGTTGTTCCTTTTGGGGAAGAAAAAACTACAGCAGCTGTTTGTATTTCAAAGTATGAGCCTATAGAGAAAAGCAGCCTCGGACTTCCAGAAAAAAAAAATGTCTGAGCTGGAGGGAGTGAGGATACATTGCAAATAATTTATGTGAAATATTATTGCTGTTAAGTGGGAAACTTAGTGGGAAATTCAGCATAAATGAACTTGAGGAAAAATTCTAATAATAAGTAGGAAAAATTCTAATAATAAATAGGAAAAATTCTGAAATAAATAGAATCCTTGATACAGAAGGAACCTTTGTGATCCCTCAGCTTTGACCTCTGAAAATGAGGCTACACGCTGTACAAAATCTGTGTTGTATTTACATGTTTTCAATTTATCTGCCATCAATCTCAGAGTATAAGAGAGCAATTTTGGGGACTGCATGACAAAAGGATTCTCATCACTTGTTTAACCTTGGTCAAATGTTCTTTTGAGTCCATTTTCCCTAATCTCTGTATTAGATGCATGCCCTACCATTATGCTTCATGAACTTTGTGATCTTACTGAGTGTCGGGAACTATAAATGTAAAAGAGTTAAGTGGTTAGAAAAGTATGTATTTTGATCTGCAGAAGAACAAAATATTCCAGAGAGCCTGTTTTGAAGAGCCAATAACTTAAGATCTATGCCTTGCTGTCTAATCTTCCTTTCCTACTGAAAGTACTAAGATGTCACTGAAACTGAGGTACTTCAGTGTAATTGCATCATTATTCTCTGCATGCTTAACCAGGATGCTTCTCCTAGAGTGGAGAGGCAGCCTATTAGGAGAAGTTCTGAAAGTTCTGATCTTTTATAAAAATAGTGGAGCTTATTGTATGTAGGCTGAAATGTTAAATATTTTTCTAATGCTATACATGCGTTCTCTTTTTTTTTTTTTTTTTTTTTTTTTTTTTTTTTAATTCTCATGGGTTTGACTTTGAGAGTTTAATGCAAAATAAAGATGATCTAGTAGTATGCTTCTTGGTATGTAGTCTATTGAGTGAGCCTGAACTGAGCTAGGAAAAGGGATGGAACAGAACAGTATCTGTGGAAAGACCATAGTCTTGCTGTGGCTGTTGTAGCATTCAGAAAGCTGATATTGAAAGATGTGAGTATTGAGTATCTGTGCAGGCTCTCCTGTTTTGTGAATGGGTGAGGTTAGATGAGGCCTTAGGAGATTTATAGTATTCAGCCCTTTTGCTCAAGCAGAATCACCTAAAGCTGGTTGCTTAGGTCTTTGTCCAGATAGTTTTTTGAGTATCTCCAAGGATAGAGACTTTAAAACCTGTCTGGGCTGCCTAGTCACCCTCACAGTAAAAGTTTCTTGATGTTCAGAGAGCACCTCCTCTATTCCAGTTTATGTCCATTCCCTCTGGTCCTGTCACTGACCATCACTGAAAAGAACCTATTGGCTTTATTTGCTTGTCCTTAGAAAGTGGGTCCCTCTTGCAAAATGTTGCTTTTGTTTTAAATATATAGATGTTAGCCTTTGCACAGTGCATACCCATTTATCTCTGAGGTGTGAATCTAAACAAGAAATCACTTGTATTACAAGTATGCATTTGTTCTTGCCTGTAAAGCCTGTGTGTTTTAAGCAAATGTAGTGGTTTAGTACTGGTTGGGTGTTATCCATTCATTTTCCAAGTAGTACTGTTAGAGAGAATCAAAGGCTGAAATTACACATATATATTTTAAAAGTTTGCATATACATGCATAACTGTAGTAAAATTAAGCCAAATGGTTTCATTTCAGTGTGCTAGGAAACAAGAATAGCTGAAGAGCTGTGGGTCCTCATAGGACCTCTGTACTGCCAGTTGGTATTTGAGCAGTGTACAGGCTTCAAAGCTGAGCCCCAGTACTCACTTACTGAAAAAGGGGAAAGGTGCCTCAGCTGTGGTGTCCATAGTAAATTTCAATTTCTGTTGTGGCTGAGCGATGCACATGGTGTGTCATCTTTGGTGCTACTCTTAGGAGATTCCACCTGAAGTTACATAAAGTTGGGGGGCTCAGCAGTGGATTTTTAGCTTAATTTGCTTTGGGGATAATTACTCTTGCCGGTTCTCTGAAAGAAACTATGTGACTGAGGGAAATCACACTTCCTCCTCACCCCTAAGAAAGCTCAGTCTTTGATTGGTGTCCTGGTTTAGGGCAAATGTGGGAGAAAACCCCTGAATGGGGTCCCTCTGGAGAACAAATCCAATCAACCTCTCCCCCCCAACTGGTCTGGGAAAGAATTTCCTAGGAGAAAAGGGGAAAAAACTATTTATTTAACAAACAAAGTGCCCACAAGCACAAAAAGTGCTTGAAACAATAAAATTTTTTGTTTTTCTGAAGTGAGATGGCAGATTCAGAAAGTCCGTGCTGGGATTGCTCAGCTCGCTCAGTCTCTTATCAGTCCCTCCAGTGCTGGCAAATGCCGTCCTGGGGCCACAGGTGTGAGATCTGGGTGTCTCTCCAGGTTTTTCAGTCCAGAGAAGGTATAAACAGTCCCAGAAAAAAAAAAAAAAAAAAAAAAAAAAAAAAAAAAAAAAAAAGGGGAAAAAAGAAAAATCAGTCAGGAGAGCTTCTCTGCCTCAGCTAGCTAAAACTAACTAAGAGCAAAGCAGATCCCTGTGCTGCTGTCTGTCTATGCCTCCAACAAACACCATCCGGAGCAGGAAAGTGTAGGAGTCAGGCAGTTTTCTCAAAACAAACTGTATACTTCTTCTTCTCCCTGCTTCACTCTCAGAACCAGTTTTAAAGGCTCAGAACTCAATATACAGCACAAACAGGACAGACAATTGGGGATACAATAATTTTTTTTCCTTGTAGGTGGTATAATACCATGCTTTAGATTTAGGATGAGCATGAGATTGATAACATACTAATAGATTAGTTTTTGTGAAGCAGTCCTTATCTTCAGTCAAGGACTTCTTGGCTTCTCACACCACACCATAACACCACTGAGTGGTTTAGGGGACACAAGAAGCTGGGAGGGGGTTCAGCTTAGACAGCTGACCTAAATTGGCCCAAGGGATATTCCGCAGCATGTGATGTCATGCTGAGTCTATAATCTAGGAGGAGAGCTTGCCAGGGGCTTTTGCTGGGGAACAGGCTGGGCATCTGCCTGTGGGTGGTGAGTAATTGCATTGTGCATCACTTATTTTGTATATTCTAATTATTTTATTGTTATTATAATTTTCACTTTCTTTTTTGGTCCCATTAAGCTGTCTTTATCTGAAACTACAGATTTTATTTTTCCCTCCCCCAGTTCATCCCACTGTGGTGAGGTAGAGAGTGAGTGCAGTGTTTAACTGCCTGCCAGGCTATACCATGACACTACTAGGAGGAGCCACTAGATTTTTGTGTGTGAGTAGTTAAGGGGAGAAGTTAAAATCCTCTGGCAAATTTTATTGATGAGGAAAGAGAAAGAAAATAAAAGCCTCCTGAGAATTGTAGCGTCTTGTCTTTGAATATGGTAAAATAAGGCACTGAAGTAATAGTAAACCTTGAAAAAGAAATATGAGAGGCCCACAGCAGAAGTAGTAGTGGACTCTAAATTAGATCTGGGCAGCTATAATGACATGGTAGTCTATAAAGAAATTCTGAGACTTGTGTTGCTGGAGAAGAAGCTACAAATCTTTGTCATGACTTTAGTTATAAAATACTGAAGCTTTAACGCTTTTCAGAAATCTTTGTATCATCCATAAATGCCAGAATTTGTGGGAAAGATGTTGTATGTGGTTTTCCTACAGATTTTGAGAGAGATTCTGATTTGGTAGACCTAATCTGAAGTCTATGGCTTTCACTGAATAATAATTTTCTCTAGTAGGAGATCTTAACTGTGGGGTTGTGTCATTTTTGGTGCTACTCTTAGGAGATTCCACCCAAAGTTAAATAAAGTAAGATTGATTTTTCCAATGTAATATTTTAAATACCTGTTATTCATA
Source organism: Zosterops lateralis (assembly GCF_965231275.1). Taxonomy (NCBI): domain Eukaryota; kingdom Metazoa; phylum Chordata; class Aves; order Passeriformes; family Zosteropidae; genus Zosterops; species Zosterops lateralis. The sequence goes on from NC_139764.1 coordinate 13,563,278, forward strand.
ATCATAGAGGGCACTTGTTCATAGCTCATTTATTTTATTTATGCTGTCGTGGGTGACTTAAAGCTTTTGTTCATGGAGTATGTTGGCCTGTATAATTGAGATAGCTGGAGGATGTAAGAGGTACTTTTGCTGTGTTTCTCAAGAGAACAACAGTTTTGATTAAAACTAACAAACCTAAATACCATATCTTTAAATTAATCCAGAGCAAATTTATAATAGGATTTTCTTTGAATATAATGAAGCCTTTGACTCACAAGTAGTCAATGAGGACAAATATTTTTGTCCTTCTTAAAAAGGCTTTAAAGTTGACTTACGAGTTACCTTCCCAGTGTTGGGTGAATGTAGGTCCAGAGGAGGGCCATGCAAATGGCCAGAGGACTAGAACTCCTCTCCTGAGAAGAAAGATGGAATTGTTCAGCTTGGGGAAGAAAAAGTCTGGGGAGACCTTATTGTGGCCTTTCAATGTATATTAAGTTGACTAATGAGAAAGACTGAGACTTCATTGCCAATGTTTATCAAGATAGGATGAGGTGTAATGGTTTTAAACTGAAACGAGATAGATTTGGTTTGGTCATGAGGAAGAAGGTTTTTTTTTATTAGTGCGATGAAATATTGTCACAGATTGTCCAGAGGTGTTGTGAATGCCACATTATTTGAGATATGCAAGATCAGCTGGGATAGGGACTGTGGCAGGGAGATTGGACTGCATCTTTAAAGATTCCTTCTAACTCAAACTATTGTATGATATCTAGAAAGGATTTAGGCAAGAAGAATGATGTCTTTTTGCCCACTACTGTTGTAGATTCTTTGCTCCCCCTCTCACTTCTTCTTAGCCTTTCTAGACATCGTTCCTGTGCTGACATTATTCCTGTTTTTCCCAAGATGCCAGTGAGAATTATGCTTAGTATTTGATACTTGGTTTGGTTTTATGTGTAAAGTCACCTTTTCAATAAGACTTGGTAGTTGCTGTCTTTATACAGCTTCTTAAAATTGCAAGCTGTTTTTAAGTACTTATGTTTTGTTGTGTTAAAATTACGTATTTGTGATGCCTTTGTGGAAATTTACCTGACTATAAGTATTAAGCTATAAAGTTATCCTCTAAGAAAATGGATACCAGAATAACTTTTTTATCTAAATGAGGGATCACAGATTACTTGTTTTTCAAGTTGAAAAGGGCTTAAACACACAGGTAAGGGCAAAACCGAATAGTTTTAGAAGAAGCGGAATTGAAATATCAATACTGTGATGGACAGTAGTCTGTGTTGCTCATTATTTCTCTGAAATGCCATTTTTCTTGAAACTGTAGGGCTTTTGATTTAAGGGTGTTTTTAGAGGCAAAGTCTTTTTAAACAGCTTGTTAATCTCTAAGACTGGGCATGTCTCTCTCCTTTCTTCCCTTCTTGGCACTTGCAGAGTGCTTCTTTGTTTGAAGTTTTCATAAGAAAAGCATGTGGTTGCTTTGTAAGCAGGTGGAGAAAGGGGAAGAATTTTCTTCAGTGTGATAGGTTTGTACTCACATCTGCAAAAATTGCAGTTGGTTTGGAGACCAGCAACTGGCACAAGGGCACAAAATTACAAAATTGATCTGCCTTACACAGCAGATCAATTTGTGCTGCTGGAAGATTTATTTCTCTCAGGTCAGTTCTAAGTTTTCCTGTTGATTCAAATAGCTTTGTGTCTTTGCATCCTTTTACAGTTCCTTACTTTATGAGAAACCTCTTTGCTGCCTCTTGGCATGCTTGCCTGTCAGGCCAGAGTGTAGTAGGGGAATGCTCTAACTAGCTACAATTGAGCCACCTCAGGTATCCAAAGCTTCCAGCCATGACAGAATGGATCTCTGCATGATTAATTTACTCCTACCCTCACAGGCTTTGTCAGGCTGCAGTCAGGCTCGTCAGAGAGAGATGATTCATTTCTTCCTTCTGTAGAATCTGGGGCTTACGATACGTCTCTGCTATAGTAAGATGGGTCGTGGTAATAAAAGCAAGGAAGATGAAAAATAGAAAGCCTAAGTTTGAGGAACTGACCTACTCTGGAGGTGTAATGACGCATCTAAGGCTTGGTGGAGAGAGAGAGAAAAGGAGTCGTGCAATGTCTAATTGGACCCCACTGGGCTACCCTGGCTGCTGTGAGACACACCAGTTGGAGTTTGTGGTGCAGAATACCAAGTTCTTGGTCCCTTACTCTTCAGGAAGGATGTTTTTGTTGTGAAACTTAAGAGTCTCATCTCAAATACCTGGATATTATTTAGAAGCATTGTCAGTTTAGACAATTTCTTAGACTGGGACAAGTGAGTGTGGCTTCTCTGCCATCTTTAGAGATGCATAATAATCAATTTTCAAATTTAATTGTGAGATTGCTTTTTAGAATTACTTGTAAGGAATTATAGAGGGACAAAAATTCGGTGTGTTTAATGTTCCACAAAAATTTCTCAATGTTGTGAATTCTGGATAATCCATGAAACACTCAAGCCAAAATTTATACTTTTAATTTAGGCATTATGTAAATATTTATATTTATAGTTTGGTCACGTGCTTCTGTATATATGAAGGAAATTTTTTTGTGTAATTACTATTTAATTCACTAATCTATGGAGGTTTGAGAATATGTGCACTGAGAAAACAAAAAAAGTAATAAATTCTAGTTTTTATAGATATTTGATTTTTGGGAGCTACATTCTGAAATATTTCTGTTAATTAATTTTAATGTGAGGGATGAAACCATCTGTCTTCTTCGGACTGAGCTTTTTTTAAAACCAAAAGCATTCGATTTTTTTAAATTATTATTTTGTTTGTTGGTTTAGTTTGATTTAAAATTGAAAAAAATCCCCTGAAAAGCTATACCCTCTGCAACTGCAATTTAACAATTAGTGCTGTGTGGCTGGGCATCTGCTTCCTAAATCAGTCCTGCTAAAGGCATTGGGATGGCTGTGTCCTGCAGCTCTCAAAGAGGCTGGATGCCAGGATGTGGTGTTGATGTAAGTCTTTTTAAAGATGTTTCTCTGTATTCCTTTACTTTCTATATATAAAATGCTATTTCTGTGGAGCAGTTCCTGTCATTGCAGGCAAAATACAATTTAAGTCATGCAGTCTGCACAGACTTGTTTCTTTCTGATTTTTTTTTCTTTTTTGTTGAAGGGGAAAAGTATGTATTCATAGAAAGCTGCCCAATTGTTTGTTTCCCAAATTCAGAAATTTACCAGCTGTGAGCAGGATAAAAACATGTCTACATCACATCTTCCCAGAAAAATATATCCTCATTCCTAAAATATATTATTGCATTAAAGCACTACAGAATAACTTATCGAAATTTTTGTAAATTACCAATATTCAAACAAAACATGCCTAAAGGTTTTGTTATAATAAAGGCAATAAGCAGCAGAACTTGAATTTGTTCTATATTACTCCTTTTTTTAATCTATTTAGATTATGTGACATTAAACCCCAGAGTTCTAGAAATATTAGTGTTTTGTCTTAAAATAAGATTAGCAGCCAAAATGAGTATGAAGACATTTTCTTGGTTGGTACCCAACCTTGCTTGGTATGTTTATGATGTAGCTACTGGAAGCTTTCTTTCATTAAAGACTGGCTGTCCTCTCCTGTGTTTTTAAATGACATGTTGGCTAACAACAGAAAATTGTGTGGTTGATGAATTCTTATGTTCCCTCACACTTTTATTTTTGGCAGTAAATTACTAGAGAAGGGCCTTGACTTAATTCCTGATGCATAGCTGCTGTGAGATTGGAGTGTATTGATGAGTTATTTTTAATGAGTTGGCAATGACTTTGAAGCCAAAATGTTGTATTGACAAAATGGAACCATATTTTTAAAACAATGGCATTCCTTTTAGGTTTTTTTCATTATCAGGAGGTATTTATTTCAAGCACACCATAATGAAGATTTTTTGTGATTTAGCGTTAATGTGCGAAAAAAGGAAAAGGCAAGACTGAAAGGGGAGAAGCCCAGAGCAGTTGCTTTGTGTTCTGTGTGTTCTTTATGAAGTCCGGCTGAACGATCCAGAGTATTGCAAGTTGCTATCTCTTAGTGAGTGTTTTCATGAGACTCAGATGGTGAGGTTTTAGTATTTCTGGCTTCATACTTCCTGATTTCCCTTGATATTTCCAAATAGTAAACATTAGAACTTACAGGAGAAATCCTGGAAAGGGGATCTCAAGGTTGTTGTTTGATGCTTTCAGGAAGGTGTTATTTCTTTCTTCTCAAACGATACTGAGTCCAGTTGTGACTTCATGTCCCTTTGATTGTAATTCCATGAAAAATCAAATTAATGACAGCAATAATTAGCCACTGATGGTAACCACAGTGATTTATTATTTTTTGTAGCAGCTGCCTTGTGGTTGGCTGTTCTATCAGTCAAATGCAATCAGGCTAGAAATAAATTTAGGATAATAATCACACATTTAAGGTTTATGCATGGCAACATAATTTTGGGAAGCTTCCTTGCCTTCTGTGTCAGCACTCTTTGTTCCAGTGGTGTATAACAAAAGATGTACCAGAACATCAGTGATGTAAAGAAAGCATGGAGGGGAGGAGGTGGCAACCCAAAATTCATGTAAAGTACTTAGAAAAATGAGCTTTTTCTCCTTGTTATTGAATCCGATTCCCACAAGTGCCTTATTTCCTGTGCTTGCTTTTCTTTATAGACACATCCTATTCTGTTAAAGATGCCTGCAAATAGGCAAAAGTAACTCAGTGGTGAAGGATATTTTAAATACAGAAAGATAGCATCACTTTTTCCTTCTCATCCCCATGCGATGAAAAGATGTGGGCTTGACAAAAATGTTGCTAAGACAGTTAAGGCTAATCAGATGATAACCCTCTGCATACCTTGAGTTGGTTACAGCAGTAGTGCTGATTGTAGAACCCCTGACTGATTGACTAGCAAGGAGCTAGACAAATTAATGCATATTATTCAGTGGTCATATGAAAGGCTGTATGTAAAGATGAATTTCTTACATTTTAGAAGGATTTTGTCAAGAGTTGCACTCGGAGGTGTCAGCCCAGTCTCTTTGAATGAAACCAAGAAATCAGGCACTTCAGAGCAAACTCTTCTTAAGGACAAGTAGGAGAGATAGCACAAACTCTGAGGGCAAAGGAGCTTATGCAAAATTCACTTTTAACAAATGTAAGAAGGTAATTACTTGATTCTGCAGGAGAAGATCTAGGCACAGGTCTTGAAAGAAGAAAGTTGCACAGTGCATCTAATGGATAGACTTTATGGCCATGAGCTCCTGTGGCAGGGCTTTCCCAGCTCAGAAGATAACTGCTGCACAGCAGGGGCTGTGAGGGTATATAGGTAATTCAAGACTACTTGGAAAATGGTGGTTTCTAGCATCTGGTGCAGTTTGCAATGTAACCAGTGTGTTCTGTTGCCGAAATTCAAAACTAGTTTCCATCCTCCTGTGGGAAGAGGCAAGAATCTCCTTTTGAGCATGAGGAGTACAAGCAGATAAAACTATTCGTTCATAGGTTTATTGGGAGGATAAAGAGAGGTATGAATATACTGTAAGGATAATAAGAATAATAAAATAGATGCAGACATGGCTGATTGCCCTTGAGCTGACCGCTAATGAGGCATGCTGGCACGTGCGCCTTGGGTAAAAGCTGAACATTCTGAATTGTCACTAAAATACCTGGAATGAGTTCTGGAGGCCTACATCACCGGGAAATCAGTCTCTCACGGTTTTCTTTAGTAGGAGGTTTTTCGAAGTCATTAGTGAAGTAAATTATTTTATGGCCTTGCAATAAATGTGTTTTGATTTTATATTTATACATATATATATACACACTTTTTTTTTTTTTTTTTTTTTAAGCACATACAACTGTTTGCAAATAAGATTTAAGTAATCCTTTTTTGGTGGCCATCTTATTTTTTTATTATGAAATATGTAAAGGCATACAGAGGTTCAGAGAGGTGAATATTAATGAAAGCTATTTAAGAGCATTAAATATGTAGTAATTTTTCTCAGATACTTGTTGGCAGGGAAGGATGGCTGATATCCAATTTCCTAATAGCTGTGGTTGTATAGCTGCATACAGTTGTAGAGTAATTAAAATTACAACTTAAGAGCTTTGAGAGACAAGTGCATCAATGGACTCCTCTTTTCTTTACTCTCCTGGAAAATTTAGCTCTTGACTGTATTGTAAAGAATACATGGAATGCTGGCAAGCTGGGCTAAAGACGTTGTAGTTGTACTGTTCCTCTGTGAGTTTCCTTAGTTTCAGTTCTTGTTTTGCAATGATGTAATTCCATTGATTTCAGAGCAGTCATCCCTAATTTTTTACTACTGTACGTCATGCCCTAAAGAAATCGTTCATGGGACAATGAGGACTTGGCAGAAAACACTCTTTAGAATGCTGCAGAGTGGATGCAGTTGAATCAAGAGGTAATATTATGAAAGATAAAGGTGGTTTTTTTTACATATGCAACAGCTCTCATTTGCATTGACAGCATGTTGGGAAATAGATTCTCTTAGTTCATGTTACACTAGGGAACCATTTTCCCTCTCTTGCTCAGTGTATTTAGAACACTGAAAATAATAAAAACTGCCTGCACCTGACCTGACTCAGACTGTAAATTATTGGTTGCTTTGAAAGATATTCCCACATCCAATGCTTTGTTGACTTAACAGTTACCAAGGCTACAAGTGAAGGAAGGATCTCTTTTTTCCCCTATTTTTTTTTTAACATAGAGTAGAAATGCATCAAAACGTTGTTGAGGTGATGATTGCCAATGTGTCTGTGGGTGGGGAAATTGGAAAATGGGGTCAGATGCATTTCATGTCCTGCTTTTTCTCCAAAGATGCTATTCCCTCCCTTAGTTTCTACTGTTGATGACTAGTGTTAGCCAGTTTCCCAGTATTTTGCTTTTCACCTTAAATATAGATTTAATTTTTCAGACCTATCATGTGGCTTCTGAACTGAGTTTAAGGGAGTTTTTAATTAATATTTTATTAAACATGATGAGAAATAAAATTGACAATAGACCCTTTTGCAACCCTTTTCACTTTTTATAGTTGACTTCAGAATTGCATGGCCATTTGTAGACCTTTCTGCAGGGGTAGCAAAACATTTACAAAGGTCTTCTGAGTGCAGATACTAATGAATGATAATAAATTTCTAAAACCAGATTTTTTGAACTCTGATTCCTGTTTCCCTTCAAATCGTACTCCAAATCAGAAAACTTGCTGATTTTTCTGCCTGTAATCTGCAAGATCCACTAGAATTAGGAACAATTTTTTTCAATATGTCTAAACCATTGCAGATAAATTAGATAACCTTGACTGAGAATCATTCTAGAATGAAGGTGAAATATTTTGTTCTTTCAAAGATGGATTTGGTCTGCAGTGTTTCAGAGATTTTTTTGAGTGTGCAATAAGGGTAATGTAACCATTGCTGTGATTTAAAACCACATTTGAAGTAGTTCAATCTATTAGAAAACAGGGAAAAAAATATCAGAATAGACAAAGCACAGAGGCTAGAATGGTACTTGCTTTTCCAGTAAGCAACATAAATTGGTATCTTCCCATCATGGGTCTTGAAACTACCAGAAATACAGAGGAGTTTTTGAAGTGCTTAGAGAACTTCTTGGGAAAAAAAAAAAAAAAGTTGTTTATTACTGGTGTAATGAACGCTAGTCAGTTTTGAAGTTGTGAGATGTCAAAAAGATGTGGTTGAGGGAAGCACTGTTCTGAAACTAATTACTGATATTGATTTTTAGTATTAGTGTTTTCTTCAGTCGCTTTGACTACTGCAAGGAGTTTGATGCTGGGTTTGGGTGCACTTATGCTACTGCTGGTAATCTCTGAACTGATATTCAGATATTAGTATATTACGCCTATATCTGGGCTGATAACAAGTATCTGAGTTATTGCCACAAATGTTTGCTGCTCTTTCTGATGGGAATCTAAGAGGGTTTTTGTTTTTGTTTTTTTTTTTCTTCCTGACACTGTTCACTGTAAGATATACAGTTTAAATTCTTCAAACAGAAGGACTGCTTTTCTCTCCTAACGTGGACAGACTGAAACTGAGAGAACCTGAGCAGCTCATCTTATATCTTTTGTAATACCATCCTGTTGTGGGACCCTACTGATAACTTGTGTGTTGATGTGCATTTGATATTTTTGTTGCTTTTCTCCTCTCGTTCTGCACTTTTGAACATTGCAATTATTTTGGTGCTTCAGCAGAGTGCTCTGCTGGGAAAGTGAGAAATAAGGAAGAAGAAAATATTCTCAACAGACTTCTGAGAGGGAGAGGGCGAATGGTTGGCTGGATGTTGCAGCTGATCGTTGTCAAAAAGTCTTTGCTGGAGTTAATGAAAAGGAAAACAGCAAAGAGAAGCAGTGTAGACTGATAACTCTCAATGTCTTTTGGATTTCTGTGGTTTTGATTTCAGTAAAAAAAAAAATCTTCTGCTACACAATAAAATAGGCTCTGGACCAAAGTCTCTTTATTCTTGCAGAGAAGTAGTAAAGGGCATTTTTAAAACAGGCAGCAAAAGGGATTGTGCTGCTGTTCGATAGTATGAATATGGAAGCAAGAAGATAAATATTTCTGTGAAAATGACATTTCTGATGTTTCAAATGTTTTGATAATTTTGTATAGGAAGAATTGCTATTCATTTTGTGCAGCTTCTATTCTTGTAATATGAGCATGTGTCTTGTTCTATCTCTATTTTTATAAACTTACCGCAAAAATCTGTGTTGGAATTTTCTCAGATCCATTATTTAAGAACAAAAAAGAGCAGAACTACTTATTTCTTGTGGTATTTACATACTTCACATATCATAACCTGCACAGTATTTTTCTCTGCCACTTCCAGTAGTTATGCCCTAGGAATTATAATGATGATTCCTCACTGGAAATATAAAACAATTACGGTTTGTTCCAAAGATGTCTGTAGGAAGTAGATCAGATCTGTACCTGCAGGTATGGTCTATAGCATAATTTTGATAAAAAATAACTTAGTTTTCAGCTAGAAATGTTTGGAGAGATTTAAATAAAGCTGCCCTGCTTACTCAGGAAGCAATGATGATTTCTTTGAATAAAAGCATTAGGAACAGACTTTGCCCTACCAAATGTGGTGATTTGGAAGGTGATGAGATAATAAATTTTCAAAAATTTTCTTTCTTTAAAGTTCTCTACACAATGGGAAAACTTCCACAACCAAAAAGACCCAAACCATGACAGTGTTTATGAGGACAGGAGGATGGCAAGGGAATAAATTTCTAGTTGTTATATGTAAGAAATTAATTTGAAATATAGATAAAGATAACTAAAGAGTGAGAAGCCTTCTTTGAGAAAATTTCCTGTTTTGGGCTGTTTCAGCCCTACTTTCAGTTTAATGCATATGGGGAGTTGTTTGGAGAGATGAATTCAACACTGCAGTCAGTCACTCTTTGGATTATTTTCATTCTCTTTTACTTCCTCTAGACCAACTGAATTTGATTTAGGGAGTAACTTCTTGGCAAGGTGGTAAAATATAAATAATTGGGTCTATTCATACCCAGATGTAGCAAAGATGTCACAGCATTCAAAGAGTGGATGAACTTGATTAAATTCCTGTCAAACAGCACTTTTAATGTATTTATCAAAATAAGGCAGGGAGGCCAAGATAACTCTCCCCTTTCCTACTGGAATTAAAACAGGTGAGACAGTACCTTCTAAAGAAGTCTGGTGGTGCCTGGTGTTGTGCGGCTTCTCAAGCCAGCAGTAAAGGTGCAGTTTCTTTTGAATTTAACTAGTTGGAGTTCAAACACCCTTCAGAAAAATTTTTAAAGAAGTTGTCTTGTAAAACAGGAGCAGCTTCCTGATGGATCCCTAATAGTGATGTGAACAATAGTGATTTTCCCAAGAGCTTTTACTGTTGGGCAGCAGTTGCATTCACAGTCTTGGTAGAGTTTAGTAAATTTAGAGCTGCACTAAATGGATTATGAGGTATAAACACCCCTCCCCACACACACACATACCGCAAACTAAACAAACAAACAATAGCAAAGTTGAGAACACCTTTCAGCCAAGGATCTTCAAAGAAATAATGTCACTTCCCAGGACACTGAAATAAGAATGGTTTGCCGCTTCCTCTAATATGCTTTCCAAAGCCCTCGTGACTGAAGTGTTGACTAAATTCATTATCAAAACACCAGACCTTCTTGGTAGAAAAAAAATACGTGTCTTATTTAACAGCATAAGCATGTGGAATAGAGAGTAAATAAAGAACAGTTTATGTTACAGAAAATGCTGATACGTGTTACACGTGCACTGCAAAGATGCAAAATGTCTGATTCTGGAAATGCAGAAGGAAAATTAAACCTAATATGTGGAAAATTAAGCCTAATATGTGTAAAATCAAGACTAGAGTTCATTTCAGAGAGAGGCCAATAGAGAATTACTAGACTAGACAAAGCCTTACTGGAATACAGCAGTTCAATTTCAGTGTTTGGAAATCTGAATATGAAATCATAATGTCCAGTCTAACAAAGAAATTGTAGGCTTTGATACTTGGGAATCAAGCTGTCTCTTATTGTTTGTTTTCTGGAAGGCCTTGGATTATTGTAGATGTGTTTTCCACCTTTGTTTTCTCATGCTGCCCTCTGCTTTGACCACATTTTGATTTTTTGACTCAGGTTGGCCTGAAATCCTCTGAAGTATTTATGCAAATATTCCAAAATACTACTAACTCTGTTTTATCCTGATGTCTTAAGATTTTAGCATTTATATTTTTTGAATCCTATCGTGCATTAGTGTATAACTCTAAACTCCATATAAAATATAGTTAACCATTCTTCAAAGCAATCCCTCTGGGCCTGTGATCCAAGAACACACCACAGCCTCGGGCCCCAAAAAGTATAAACAAAAGTGAATTGGGAGGGAGCAAACTGGGGAAATATGACTTCATTACCTGAAGGATAATCAGAGGGTTAATGCCCGATATGTAAATCGACCACACTTACATGTGTCTGAAAGACTCCTGACCATTGTCCATCTTGGGTGAAGCCCCCTGGGGAGGATTTGTCTGCCTTTAATGTACCTGAAGGCCATTTATTAAATGTAACCCCTTTTATCCTTTTGACTTTGTCTGGTCTCTTTTTCTAGCTAAGCATGAATTAGGCATCAATTGCAGTGACAATAGCCTTTCAAAAAGTGGATATTTAAAGGCTGAAATGCACTTCTTACAAGCACATATATCTTGCATCTGTTTACAACAGATGACTACATCAGAACTCTTATTTTGTACATATTTAGAAACTGCTGAATGTTTCTGTGTTGTATGTGTCCATGCATAGGTGTGACCATCACTGTACATTTCTGCACCTTGGTACATAATGCTTCATTTAGGGGATGCTGCTCTGGTTTTAAAATTAGTTTCATTGCCTTCAATGCTCATTTAATGGCAGTGTAAATGATTATCAAGTGTGTTGAATTATCTATATTTTATTTGAATAAAATCTGTTTGAAACAACATAAAATAGATTTTCGTACTTAAAAACTCTGAAGAAATAGAGGATTATCTTCAGAGAAATCATGAACTAGAACAGTTCCTAAAAAAAAAAATAACCATAGGGGCATGTTTTACCCCAAAAATAGTTGTTTTCCAAAATGATCTTTCAGTCAAATTTTTAGTGAACAATCTTTCTCAAAATTAACTTTTCTGGGTATTTTAGTGGTTTTTTTCTTAAAACATTTTATAATGTATTGTATAGTCAAGAGGTATATTCTTCTGGTAGACATACAGAATTATGATGTTTGTAAAGCCTATCTATTATCTTAAAATCGTGTGAGAAACAGACATAATGTGCTTATGGGAGATTGTGCATGCAATTTTTGGCACTGTGGGTATAACTATAGATGCAAATGAGTGTATATATATTGCTGAAAGGCAGCTTTAAGCTTGGGCTTCAGACAGATGAGTTGGATACTAAAGCTTCCATGGGAGGGATGGGTTCCTATTTCATTACCATTTTGAACTTCCTTTTTTTTTTTTTTTTTTTTTTTTTTTTTTTTTTTTTTTTTTTTTTTTTTTTTTTTTAACTATAATTTTGTTTTATGTTTCTTATTTTCACTTTTAAACTACTCCTGTGTTGGGTTTTGGTAGCATGAAGAATTGTTAGTAAAAATGAGGAATATATAAAATAAGGTATCTAATTAGCAGAGAGGACAAGGTGTTCTGTGTCAGAAAGCACCATTCTTAAATTCTTTATGTCTTATATGTTCTGAAATGAGTCCTTATGATAATTGGGTGGAAGTGTGAATGTGTTTCAGGAATTTGGATAATTATCTCTTTTAAAGTTTCAGAATGAAGATTTTTAAATAGAAAAAGTTAAAAGTCTCTTTGGTGAAATTAAACCTCTATTTGCTGGGCTGGTAGACCTGAAACTGCCCCTGAGTGTGTCTCAGTAAGTTGCTCTTGTCAGAGAAGTCAATTTTCTTCCCCACTGGTGTTCCAACAATCTTCCTATGCATCTGCTTCTAGTGAGTATTTTTGACAGATGGGGAGAGAAATGCCATTTTCTCCTGCATAATGTGATGTGCAATATTGCACACAGACCTTTAAATTGTCTGTAAAGATTTATCTCTGATCACTGCAGTAAAATATCACCTTATTTACAATTAAATGAAAAACTCTATTTGTCAGGCTCTTCCAGACAAGTATTTTAAATGTCAAAAATCAGTTGTTTGCTTCAGATTCAACAGTTATTTGATTTAGTATCTCAGTGTTTGCAGGAGGCACAGGGGACAAAGATGATAACGTGAAAAAATGAAGCAATGTTCAAGTCCTGGAGGGTGCTGAGAACTTCCCCAAAAAGCCATAAGAATGGATGGCACTTGGAGGCAAACTTTAAAATAGAATGAAATCTAAAATAAATTTAAAACCTCCAATACAAAACAATAAAAACCTTCAAAGCCAATGTTTTATGACATTTTGGAAATCAGTCTCTTATTCTCTGTTAAGTTACATATGGGAACAGAGGTAATTAGCAGGACCTTATGTATTCTAGCATGTAATGGCTTACAATATTCTAACTAGTCATGATTTGAGGAAATAAGTGAGAAATCCAATTTAAATCCTGGTTTTCTGAGCTATTGGGTGACAAACTAAATTGTGTTCTTTGTTCCCCAACACAAACATAAAATTCACCATTGTTATAGCAAGTATGTAATTATTTTTTTTCCCCAGAATAGAAGGACTTGAGCTTTTGGGCCTTGCTTTCAATATTTTTATTGGTTTGAAAATGAGGAAAAATAATTTTGCAATTGAATTTGAATGAACTGGTGAGGGGACTGGTTCAAATTACAAGACGATTAAGGAAGATTTCTGAAATTACCTGATCAAACTTAAGCTAAGAATATATTTTCATAACATTTCTATCTTGATAATAGGTTTTCCCATCTGTGGATTTTTTTAGCTTTTGTAATGGTGCTCTGTTTAGCTTGAAACATACAGTACAGTAGCTCTTCAATCTGCTTGTGTTCATTAATGCTTTGTTACCTGATAAGGATTCCAGCGAAGAGCTGGCAGTAGACTTGGGTATGTGAAAGTAAATAATGTAATTAGCTTTAAAGGAGCATAATAAGAACATTATTGATTAGGCATTATTGAGGTGGTAACAGTCAACAGATGAGAATTATATACCTGGAAAAAATATGTCCACTTTTAAAGGAGCTTGCACATGGTTTTGCTTAGTTCACACTGCTGTGCACCTGTCTCTTCTACTTGGGAGTAGTCAGCCAAGTCCCTCCTGAGGGCAGGGGTGCCAATGCAAAGATCTCCCGTGTGTTGTCTCAGTGAAAGTCTGTGACTATAAATATGTGTGTATATATATATATGTATATGCATGCGTATATATATGTATGCCTGTGTGTGCATATATATATAAACACTTTTTTGTAATAACTTGTTAAATGAAGGTGCAAGGGTTTGTTGACTGTCTCTGAACTTGCAGAGTATGTAGCAACAAAATGGGGAAAAGGACGTCGGAGAAAGCTGTGACATTCCTTGCCACTTGGTCACCCTTTTCTTGCTCATTCCTACTTCTCTGAATACAAAACACTCTGTCAAGCCCCTGCGGAGATGCGGAGTTAGAGTGGTCTGCCTGTCAAGGTGGTTAGCAAGTGCAACACAACCCTTGTTTTGATTACTTTTGTCAAAATAAGTGATTGCCAGAATGCTAGGAAATAGGTAACTGGGGAGCTGTGCCTGTATGCCAAGTTTTCTTGAAAAGCAGATTTGGGAATTGTTCGCCATTGTGTAAATAAATCCTATGCTAAAATTGTTCAGACCTTGAAATACGTGAAGTTCAGCAGTTTTGATTTTTGGGGTATGTAAGGGACATATTTAGCTAATTGGAACAATAACACTGAAAAGTCTGGCAAATTTTTTAGTGATTGTTTATGGTTAAAACCACATACCTCCTCCCCCAACCGTTCCAACATGCATACACACAGAAAATATCTCATCTAATTTTCTGTACCTTAAACATAACCACCCCACCAGCAGCTGAAGTCTGAGTTTGCTGGTTGTGCTCCAGTGCCATGTGGCTGTTAGCAGGAGTATTTAGGCAGTAAGTGCTTGGCTGGACCTGAGCCAGAATGTGCTTAGCCCGTGGTAGAATGGGATTCTAAATTGCTACTGTATGACAAGTGTTTGTGGGGAGAATTGAGAGTTCACTTAGCTGTGTGAGTCTCTCTCAGGGAGCCTACTTGGGAGCTGAGGAGCAGAGAATGAAAAGGATAAAAGACAAAGTAGGGTAAGAAATTCACCCAGACATTGCCACTGCTGTGGTTTACCAGTTCTCCCATGAAATGTTCAGGGAGGCATAATGGATCTGATGCCAAGCATGATATGATTTTTATTCCAGGTCTGATGAAATCCTTTCATGTCTTATTACGTTACCTGAAGTCTACCATTTGTGTGGTTATTTAGAGATGTTCAAGATAATATGAATGTGGATATGAAGTCTTGTAGAAAATCAGAATATTACCAGCCAGAATATTATCATGTGCCTAGCTGAGAGATGATGTGTTGAATGAAGCTCTGAGCTAGTGTTTCCATGGATTTGCAATTATGGCTTGTTTTATAATAAAATCTTTAATATTTAGAAGTTATAGGAAAATAGTCCGCAGTAATCCATATGGCTAATTTACTAACATCAAGAGTTCGTTAAAATAATGAAATAAAATTAATTCTAAAGAGAGAATCTAAAAATTTAGCTAGGAAGAATATTTTATTATGTCTGCCTGAGAAGCTGAGGTCAAAATTTGCAACAATAAATAATGACACGTCCATTTTCTTTCCTTAATAATGGTAATGTATTTTTTTTACTTTATTTCATATGCACAGTAAGCTGCAGATAGCTTTGCAAAATGATAAGCAAGCCAAGCGCACGAAGTACATGAAATATTTTATTTCTTTAGAGAAGTAAAACTGCAGCATCATGCCAGGACATGGATTCTGTTGTAAAATTCTATTTTAGAAAATGCTATTCTTCTAAGGACAAAATATTCATAACTCTGTCCAGCTTGTATAAACAAGCATTAAATCCTACTTAATTTTTGAAACTTACTAATGACTTTTTGCACAGGTAAAGTGAGGATAATAATGTCATGTTGCTGCTGGAAAGGTTTTTATCTAGTACCTTTTTCTTTTGCTGATTGAAAGGCAGGCCATCTGCCACAAAGTATTCCGCGTTTGTCTTTAGCGTGCCACCTGCGACTTTAAGTGAGACTTGTAAGTGAGATTCCGTCTGTCCCGTCTTCTCACATGCTGGATTTCTTTAAAAGGAAATAGGTTTGGTTTTTTCACGATGCTAACTTACTTTTGCAGAGGAATCTTTAGTTGCTCAAGATGGTTGCAATTCCATATTGGCAGATTATGTTCAGCATGGGTTATGGACTATTTTTTAATCAGAAAAGGTATCTTGATCAGCTATGCTGAAGATACAGTGATGAAAAGAGATATTAAGTAAGTGTCTCAAAATGAATCCCCACTAGTGCTGGGTTTTACACTTGACTGTGATTTAACTGAGGATATGTAGATTGAAAGTACATTTGTGTAGGCAGGGTGATTAGCTTTCGATTGAAGAAGTGTATCCTTATTTTGGTGCTTGAAATGCAAGTGTAGCTCCCACTTCTAAACTCTGTGTTCTGATCTGGTCATTTTGGATATGAAAAATAAGTGTGTACCGCACTGTGTCATGTCTCCATTGCTGACTTGACCTTTACCCAGCCTACATCCCCCAAAGGCAGTTATTTAGTGTGCTGTTAGTGAACAGTGGCTATAGGTGTAAGGTAAAAAGGGGTTGAATTGCTCTTGCAAATCGACTGCTTTTTAATTTTTTTTTTTTTTTTTTTTTTTTTTTTTTTAGTGATATGGTTGTGGAGCAGAGCTGAGTGTGATAATTAGCAGGTTATTCACTACTTACTATCTTATTCTGGAATTGTGTGCCTGAAAGGGAACTTTATCAAAGGAAAGCATGGGAAATGCCAGGAGAGAGTTTGCAGAAATGAAATCTTGATTGTTTCTAAGCCGATGGAAGCGGAGTGCTGGATTTTAGAGGCCTGACTCCCTTATTTCCATGTTGTTTTCAATTTTGTTGAATTGAGAGTGCAGCTCTGGCAATATCCTAAGATATTAACAATGGCAGATACACCGAAATTTCATAGTGGAAAAGCTCAATACTGATGTAAGTGTGAGAGAGTTTTTGAGAACAATGTGTGGAGATGGAATTAGTGCAGAGTGAAGCAGGCACTGTGACACAGGAACAAACTGTTGGTAATGAGTGGGAGTTTAAGTAAAACACTGAGTGGCTAGATCATAACGGATAAATCTCACTCTCTTTTCTTATCTCTGTTATTACTTACAAATGTAATGAGGTTGCTTGCAAAATTAACTTTCTGTGAAGGCTTCATAAAATAAACCAGAACAAAGTATTATTAGATGGGTGAATTTTATTCAGTGTGTTAGATTGAATTAGAGTGTATCTTTTTGCAGTCTGATTAGTATTTTAAACATGCCTGGGAATTAAGAAGAAAGAAAGAAGTAGTTGTAACATTAAAAAAGGCTCTAAAGCAGATTTTTAGAGAATGCTTTGACCTTGAAAAAGATAAAATGAGAACAAGTGTAAAATAGAAAGAAAATCATCTGCTATTAGTACAAAATACTATAGTGCAGTACTGCTCTTAAAGTAGGAAAACAAAATAATAAAGAAAAGGGTAGATGAAAGGTCAATATTCATAGTAGTCAGGCACTTAGATCTATCAGTAAGAAATCATAGTCTAATTATTCTCAACATAGTTAAGTTTTATTTTCAATCTAAGCTACCATAAAAAAATAAGGGTTTTAAGGGCCTGGAACAACTGACATTTGTAATCTTTTTATTAAATATTTCTAAATGTTTCTGAAGTTAATATTTTAGATACTCCAATTTAGCATCTTGTTTTACATGTACTATATCACAGAAACACATTTCAGTGACATTTCTGCAAAGAATGCAAGATTGCAAAATGAGGAACAGCTCCATTACTGCCCTAAACAAAAAGGAAACAGTCACAGTCTGATATTTGTTGTTACAGAGGAGATCTCTCCTATGGTTTCTCTCTTGAGCAGCTAGAATGTACATAAGAGTGCATATATTGATTTCATATGCTTTCAAATGGGGAGAGTCCCTCAGGCTACAGTATTGATTGAAGTGAACATAATGCTTTGACTGTCAACATGAAATTAATATGTTTACATATATATAGTTTACATTTGCTATTTTAAGTTTTGTTTCAAAGAACAAAAATAAAGTTGTGGCTTATGAATGACCATTGCCCTTAATAAGCTTGGTTTAATTGGGAAATAAGTGCTTGGAAGGAGCATCCAGTGTAAATCCAATGACAAAAACAACATTTAATATTTTTCTTTGTTTTGCTTTTGTTTTGGGGTTTATTTTTTTATGATTTGTTTGTTTGTTTGGAGGGCATTGCTTTCAATTCCCCATATGTACTTCAACAAACTTTTAAAACTATAAATGGTTTCTCATGGCTTTTTGGTAAAAATATTGTTGTAATTTTCACCACTTTAGCTACAGGTGAGAGATAAAAGTCTGTTTAGAGTGTCTTACCTGCAACCCAATTTTTTAGTTGGCGTTATCAGCTGAGATATACTTTGTGGTCTTTGTTATATGGTCTTGTAATAGAAAGACAAGGCAGTTATTTCTGCAGGGTTTAACCTACAGCTTACCTCTAAGTAGCTTCTCTGTAGGATTTTTCTCTTTTTTCAGAACAAAATGCTGTTTCCTATGAAAATTGAAAGGATTGTCAAGGTTTCAGGAAACATATATGTTTTATCATCTACATCATTCTATTAGTAGATATTACTTGAAAATGCTCAAATGTGATGTGGGCAGTGAAAGATATTTTTCAGAATGTCAATTGGGTTTGTGAAAGTGGAAGATCTGAATGGTGAGGTCTGAATTTCACAGCTTGGTTACTGTAGTTCTTACAACATGTTTTCTAAATAATCTCAAGTTGAAGCATGGGGTTACTCCACTCTCCCATTCAGATCAAATTACTGATGGTATCATGTTTAAAACTGTATTTTGTAGCCAAACCAGTACATTAAACCGTGTAATTAGCTGGTTTTGTTTTTCAAGAAACTTTAGGTATAAAATGACACAAATCTGATAACACTGACATATTTGTTCAAATCAGATGATGTTGATAAGTGCCTTTAAATGTATTAAATGAAAAATGTATACAGTTATCCACTGCTTCCAGTAATAGGTCTAAAAATTTTTAATAAATGCACATAACATCAATACAATGCACCGGGAAACCTGTTTTTCTCTTAGGTTAAAAAAAATCTGAAGCTGAGGCCATGTTTTGAGCTAAGAAGTAGCTGTGGAACCATAATGGGCAGCAAGCCAACTTGTCCATTCTACTCTGTTTTTGAGAAACTTGCTCAAGTTCTGGTAGTATTTACGTTTTAGTATTAAAGCAGAAGATATAATTTTGTTTTCAGTGGTTAATCTTTCTAATATACTTTGGCCACATGAAAGCAATAAAGCATCCCAGGGACATAAACACAGAATTCTTGCTTGCAAATGTAGGTGTTGAATAAACATCAAATTAGTTCTGGCTGTGAGGGTAAAAGTAAATATTCCTATCTCATGCAGAACACTCTGCCAAGCATTTTCTTCCTTCAAAATATTGCTGGAAGGAACTTTTCTATTGATTCTTCATATTTTTACTTTAAAATTTCTAAATTCCAATTGGTAACTATTTTTGGTAATTTAAATTTGCAATACCTCTTAAATTGAATAATCATGAATCTTGTCCTGTCATCTTCAGGGATCTCTTTAGAAATTAAATCTTCTGGTTTTCCTAGCATTGCTGTTTTCTGGTACAGCCTGTGTTTAAGTGCTGAATTTAGACCCATCCTTGGTCAAAATACAATACTAAAACACATTTGAAAGAAATGAGTATTCCAACATAATTTTCAGACTGTATATTAGGGCTCGGTTCTCCTTCCAATGATGTGATTTAATAGTGTTGTGAAACTTCAGTTAATGCAAAAGAAGATATTTCTCTTCTATAATGCATGACCTTTGTGGGGTGTTCTCAGGTGACTTCAAGTTGTGAACCAATTATATAACCACTATTTAACTGTGTTTCATAGCAGTTTCTCTTAATTGATGTTGCAGTGGGAAGGTGTTCCAGGTCTCCATGCAGCTGTTTCTTGCAGGGATTTCACTAGGTCAAAAAAGCCAGGGTTAGGTAACATTAAGCCGCTACTACTTTTATTTCATAGACTAATGTTGACTGTGATAGCAGACACAAAGTTGTTAGATAGTCAGCAGAATATACCCCATTTATAGATTCAGCAACATTTCTTTATCAGAGCAGTGCACTTTTAGTGACAGTGGATTAAATCAATATCTTTTGTGTCTTCCCAAGGCCAGAGTTTAGAAACTTTCTTCAACAAAATCATTTGTAGGCTGTGTAAACTTGTTTGTTAGGTAACTATTGCTTGTCTTTCTTTGTTTTTATTGTTGAATGTCTAATGATACACCTCCATTTTCTCTTTCATTCAAATGTAAATAAAATATGTAGTGAGCATGGAGAAACACCTATTGGAAAAACCATTCCCTACTGTTTTCCTCTTGATGTAGCTGAACAAAATCTTGAAATATAATTAAAACCACCCTCAGAGCACCAGAGTATAGGGCATTTTTTAGAAACTGTATGAAAGTTTGTCAATACTTGTAATTAACCTGAAACTGCAGTTTCTGCAGTGTTTTGGGGATTGGACATAGAATTGTGTATGCACTTATGATGTTGATAATTTTTGACATGGTAAATAGCCTTTTCATTATATTATTTGTTCATGGTAAGGTGACTTCCATTCTTATTTAAGACTGTTGTTGCTAAGGATGCTAGAATAATCTCACCTAAATATTAAGTGTTGATGCTAGAGAACTATAGGGTCGTATGCATGGCTCCATAAAAAGTAAGGATTCTTATCTGCCACTTTCTATTACAGCATCATGGATATTTTAGGACTAAATTTTGGAGCTCAAATAATCTATAAAATTTCATCTTTACCATGAAGAATTTTAAATTCATTCATCTATACAGTAAGGTTGACCAAAAATTAAAGGAATAATTTTGGAGAAAAAAAATCTCTGTTCTTCTGAAATGAGAACTCCAGCACCACTGCAACAATTTCCTTTTAACATTTGAATACAACAGCAAGTTTGAGTCCTACCTAAAGCTTAGTTAGAAATGTTGGCATATTCATTGTAGTTGTCTTTAACTGTATGTTGTCTAAAATAATTTTTTTTCTGTTCCACTGAAACATTTTGTGTAGCAATAGCAGGAAACCACATTCTTCATCACTTCAATGGTCTTTTCATCCCACCTTCAGTCATATTTCAGCTCCGTGACAGGTTTTAAGTAGTTAGAATTTGCTGAGCCTTGAGATCTCCATCTCCAAACCACTTGGTGTGGAAATTGAGCAAATATGTTTAAACTTTCCACAAAAGAAGGGGAGTCAGCTTGAGTGTCTGAACTTTCCTCAAGAGAGTGTTTAAGAATCACTCTTGATTACAGAGGTCCCAAAGGTAGACAATGTTCAATAGTCACCATTCTTGTCTGTTGAGCTGAGACTCTGAAAGGGGCCAGAGATGTTTTTTGAATCTAGTGACTTTAATATCACTGGGGATATATAATATGCACAGTTTTGCATTGTTAGCTGCTATTAAATTTAATCAAGGGTTTAGTCCATGAATCAGAGACCATTTACAATCCTGAGTGAAATAATTCATGGACAAGAGACAGAAGCTGAAGAATGAACTAGAATTCTGTTTGGCAACATTTAATCATGCTAGTTGGGCATAAGAGATATTTCTTGGGTGTTGAATTGCACACAAACAACACGCTGTTGATTGTAGTAGGGGTAATGATAATGTGCAACCTTTAGAAACTAGCCTCAAATGTTTTTTAAATAGGAAGTTAAAATAATTAGCTTCTGTTAAATAACAAAATGATTAGCATACCTTTAGGTTGTCAGTCTCAGGCACAAGAATACTGGGATTGAGAGTACTAAAATACTTTCTCCTTAGTAAGTATTTCACAAAGAAAATTGCTTTATTGATAAAAGGTCTTATATTGCTGTATGATGATATGGCATTCTGAGAGAATAGAATATTCCTTTCATTTGTATATGCTAATATTTTACCATTCCTATCTAAATATTGTCCTGATGATCAGACTCTGAATGTGGCCACCACAGTGCTGGTCAGTCCATTCTCATGGCTGACTTCAAAATTTCAGCATACTTGGCAGCATATTCTGCTGTTGCAGATTGTGTATCAATCTTATATTACCTGTAGCCTCTTTCTGTATTTTGCATTAAAATCTGACAGCAGAAGGAAAGATACAGGTTCTTGGCTCTTCCTCCAGAGAACTCTGAAATTGTCCATGGTTGTTGCAGGATTCATTAATAGCTGTTAAGTACTAATTGTAATACCTTAAAGCAAACAAGAATTTGAAGAACAGTTAAGGAAAAGAATCAGTGAAATATCAAAGATATTTGGTATTCATGTAGAAGAATGCAAGTCTGGGTTTCTGTTAAAGTGTAAAGCTCAAACTGTGCAGTGCAAGTTTGTTAGTGTACAGTCACTGGAGATTCTCAACAATGATGATTCCTTTTTTTGGAAAGGTAACTTCTATGGTTAACTCCTTAGAGACTGCACCAAGTAGTTTAACAAGCACATGGTAACAATGTTCATGGTGACATAGAATAAAAACACCCTTGTTAAGAAGCTTTCCAGTACAAGGCAACTCAAAATGCCAATTCATCAGCTAGCACTTCATTTACCTTATAGAATATACTCGTTCAGGAAAAAAGAGAAAATGTTCCTGATGTCTCTAGTTTAACTAGTAGGTTTGCATGCATTAACTACTCTGCACTTGCAGCTTTTCTCACTTAAATCAATGGGACTTAAGGTCAAATCTCTTACAGTTTCTGAATGCCTTTTAAATAAGACACATGTACCTAAAACTTCCCAGTTTCCAGTGTAAAGGCAGGCCTGATACTGCTGACATTAGATGGGCACCGTGACAGAGGCCTTGGGCCAAGATGACAGCCTGAAAAATGTCCCAGCTACTCATTAAAACATTTTTATCTAGTTACTCTTTGGTCATCTACTGCATTGTTGCTCTCCCATGGCAGTGCTGCTGGAAGTTCCTTAAAAGATGCAGTTATAGATGACTTAGTGTCTGTGACCAAATCAGTATTTGGCTTACTTTTTTTGAAATACGTGTTCTTGCTTATGGTGTAACTTTGAAATCCAAGACAGAAGTAAACATCTTATTTTGAATTCCTTGTCCCTAATGTCTTGTTTCATTTGGGTAACAGAGAAGGCAGTCTTCAGGAAGGTGAGGTCTAAAGCTGATGTTTCTGCTAGTGAAATGAAAGTAATTCTTTCAAAAGTGGAGAATTGCATCTAAAGGGAGTACAACTAGATAGTCCTTTAGTTTGGTATGGAAATGTGAACTTGTGTTTTTTCAGAACTCTATGCCTTGTAGCAGCTGCAAAGTGAGATTGCTACTGCATCTGACAGATATAGGCCAAAAAGTTGATGCTGTGAAATTAAACTAAAGTGTGACCTGCAGGGTACTGGTCAGCTGAATTCCCACACTTTTATGAGATTCTAGAAGAATGGAAGATTTTTACACTATGAAAGACTGCGGTTATATTTACCTTTGTAAAGATTATTTAAAGAAAGAGAGGGTTTTTCTTATCTCGAAAAAAGATATGTAGAAATCCTTAATTTAATGATTTATAATAACTTTACCAGAGCTTTAAAGTGTTGTTTGGGGTTTCCTTTTTTAAGTGAATGTATGTGTTCTAAATTCAAACACAAACAAGCAAACACAAAAAACAGATTTGTGTATATTGCGGCCGTTGGCCACCTGAGAGAGGATGGAGCAAGGAATTCAAACCATCTCAGTATTATGTGGTTTAAGAAAAACCTGTCAACATCAGGCATATGTATGATCTCCTCCTCCTCCCTCCAGTCCTTCAAGAAAATAAAGTCTCGTACATGCAAATTTCCTTATGAAGCTGTTTCTGTATTAAGCAAATCACCGCGTTAGTGTTTCAGTTCAAGAGATGTGACATGTGATCTTGCACCATGTCTCATCAGACCACAGTAAGTGGGAGCAATGGCAAGTGGAAGTGACAGCCCCTGCCAGACCACAGCAATACAGTAGTGTTATAACCCAGTAACAAGGACAATAATGTGTGTCATCCTTGTTAGTCCTTTTTTTTTTTTTTTTTTAAAGAACATTTTACCTCTGGTTTAATACAGAGTAAAAGGGGTATTAAACACTAACTGTGCCAGACTAAAGTCTGATTTTGATATAAACTGAGAAGCCTGATTTTCAGAATGATGACTAATTCTGCCCTCAAGTTTTGTGCTTGCATTGTTGTCGCTCTGGATAGACACTGGTGCTTAATAGGGCTAACTATTCTGTTCTAACTGGTATCATAGCATCCTGTGTCACAGCCCCTCAGAAAGTCACTGTCTTGTGATGAATACATGCAATGTGATCTTTTTTGTGACTTCAAACCAATTAAATCCAGATAGATGGCTAACATATTATTAAAAAGGGAAAAGAAAAAAAAAAGCCTTGGGCTTATGGTTGCTTTCAGAGATTAAAACCCCAAACAAATTTGCTTGTTACAGGTTTAAGTAGCTCTTGTGGCACTATTGCAAGGCTTCAGTGTCTTTGTGAAAGGTAAGAGGCTGGAGGGAAGTGGGAGAAAGACAGAATGAAGTACCCTTGTGTAAGTACAGCATGTCTCAATTAGGAAAGTGAAGTCAAGAAGTGCAAGGATACTGAATGGGAGCAAAGAGCCTGCTGGGTTTAGCCAGGTGGAGAAATAAGATGTTTTATACTTCTCTTGGGGTATTATGAAATCATGTCCTTTATGCCATCAATGCTGTTATTGTTTGTACTGTTGGAGTACCCAGAAACCCTATTAATAGATAGTTAATGAATTAGTTAATTATTTAATGAGCCCCTTTTCTGCTATGCAAGGACAAGTATCAGTCTCTTTGAGGTAGAGACTTCTTTGCTATTTATAAGTATGATAGAAGAAAACAAATAAATGGGATATGAAGCTGTGGTCTCAGTGCCCTGCATAACCATTGTCAACTTTAGGTCTGGTTTTACAGGAAGGTTGCTTGAAATGCTTCCAATGTCTCTTGATGACAACAAAGATGGTAAAATAAGTTTTGGCAAATCTTGTAGATGACACGTCAAAACCTATTCCCGTTTGCTGTCCTTTTAGAAAGTATTGATTTTGTTGTGTGTGCGCGCCACTGTAAAGAAGATTTATCTGAGGAGAATGTCAAGATAATGGTTATGCAAAGGCTCTCCTTGAGAGGAAGGTCAGTAATGGAGAAGTAAATAGGGTCTTTATTTAGTGGACAGGTTAGAAACGGT
The DNA here is from genome assembly GCF_965231275.1 of Zosterops lateralis. Lineage (NCBI taxonomy): Eukaryota > Metazoa > Chordata > Aves > Passeriformes > Zosteropidae > Zosterops > Zosterops lateralis. The sequence goes on from NC_139764.1 coordinate 13,588,294, forward strand.
AGTCTCAAACACAGGTATGGTTCATACCACAAGAGATTTCAGCTCTGAGGGCAAATAGCTGCATTTCTAAGGTGGGTTTGATATTTACAATAACAAAGGTGTTCCAAGTGTTTGTGAACTGTTATGCTTTTTCAACAGGAAACTGGATTTGCAGTCCATAGATTACATTCATCAAACCTATGAAAGCAAACTTGTGGTTCAGAGATGTGTCGATGGAAGAAACATTGTATATATCTGAAAACCATAGAAACAGGTTTAATGTAGAGGCCTTTCCTCCTCACTGTTTACCAAGATTTCTTATATCATTGGTGGCATTTGAACTCTTTGCTCAATATATTTTGAGCAAAATGATTGTTTAACAATTTTCTAATTTTTTTTTTTTCTAATTAGACTATACTCCGACCACCAAATGTGCAGCTGAAAAGGATGAAAAGATCTCATTCCAGTCATGAATGCTCTTTTTTTGGTGCTGTTTTGATTTTCCAAGCTCAGAAAGGTCAGGGTTATTCAGCTTCCGCTTGGCCTCCTTCTCTGAACAAGTAATCCACATTTCAAACACATTACAAAGTCTGGCTCTGATAAGAGGCATTGAAGAGAACAACAGAATTCCAGCACATTACTTTGACTTGACTGCACCAATTACAGGACAGGCATGAACAAAAGGCAGTAATGCTCTTGGGATGGAGGCTTTCCCATATGGATGTGTGCTGGGGCAAGTGCATTGTTGACTTTACAGTCCTCTTTGATAAGTGATCAAGAGCTATTATGTTTCTGTATACAAGCACAAAAGGGGAAATTTAAAGAAAAGCGATGTTATCACCTTTTATTGTTGGGATTTAATTACAAGTCACCAAATCACAGATTGTGCTGAGTTGGAAGGAACCCACAAGACTCATGGAGCCCAGCTCCTGGCCCTGAACAGAACCACTCCTGAAAGTCATAGATAGGCTCTGGTAGAGCTGAAATATGTATGTGATGAAATAGGAGATCCCTAGCAGGAAAGGAACGGTGGATGTATTTTAATGGGTTTGTTTTCTGGTTAGGATGATTTGAGGGGTGGAGGGGGTTTACGAGGGTTTCTTAGGGACTGCAGTTACAAGCTAGATGTTATGTGAGTGTAGTTTTGATGAAGAACGTTCGCTGTTTGTTGAACTTTTGGTGTCTTTGGCAACCAGGTGGATTTTTGCTCCTGAGCTGGGCCGCATCTGTAAGCAGTTATAAGAAGTTAACAGGTTTGTTTGTTAAAAAAATTGTTAAACCTGGCAAATAGAATGCACACAGCAACTGAGACACAGTCATCTTAGTAATAGGGTTAACTTTTTACTAGCATAAAACAGGGAGTGATGGCGTTGAATCTCCTTGAGTAAAAAAAGAAAAAATATATTTAACTTACTTGAGCTTTCGCTGTGCAAACTAACAGATGTTAGAGTTGTATTTATGAATGTTTTAATTTTTTCTCCCATAATTTCTCAGGTATTCACTTATGGTAATGGGTTTTTTAGGTATGCAGATACAGCTGGGACTCCAGGGAATTCATTCAGCTTTCTTAATTATTTAGTAATTTGAATTGGATATTAGAGCAAGGATTTTTTTAATTATTATTTATTTATTTATTATTTTGGTTTTTTTTTTTTAATTTAATAGTCAATCTAGAAATGTAATAGCCTATAAGAAAAATTTTACTTTTTCTCATAATAAGATCTTCTTGTAAGAGTGTTGTTTAATTCTTGGTTTGCTGTTGCAATATACAAAAGCTACCTTAAAAGAGGAAAATATAATAAATTAAAAGAGGAACAAAATCCTCAACAACCAAACTGACTTTGGAATTCTTACAAAATAAATGGTCTTAGTACTTAATTTTTTTTAGTAAACTCATGTTAGCTGAAGAAGAAAACAGGTTGTCATACTGTACTTCTGTTATTAGACTTCCATGTTCTTGGTTAATAATTTCAGCTTCTGTTACTTCAGATTTTTTTTTAAGTGCTCTTTTGGAAAATTCTGTTGCAATTTCTGACCAAGACATGTAGTCTGCAGATACTCATATAAGTATAGATCAGTCTACAGCCATTCACGAAAGAAATGGTGCATAAACAATATGAATTCACAGAGGACCCGTGAAGAGAAAATTACTTTCCTGATGAAAAATGAAAGCAAGGGAGGAGAAATGAGGTTGAGGCATATGAGATTAAACCTTCTTCTTCTAATATATAGAAATTTGTCATTTATTATTAAGGCTCTAAGAACTTGCCAAAATTATTTCTTCGTTAGAATGCCAGTCATACATCAACCCTCTTTTTTCCTTTTTCCCAAAAAATTTAAGAGGCAATTAATTTTTGTGTATTGTCTCAGCTTTTAAGCAAAGTGCATCTTTCACATTTTTTGTGATGTATATGGCCCTACATTAATGAATAATAAATATTATTTACCTAAAAACAAATCTACAGCTGCAGATACAAGAAATACAAATTCAGTGTTATGGTGAAATATTTAATTTTCTTCTTTTTTTTTTCCCCCCTTCTCGCAAAAAAGATTTGGAATGTATTGGATTCTTTGAGTCAGCTGAGATACAGATGGAGCCAGTCAAATGTGGAGCATGGCCAGCATTCCCAAAAAGAAGTTTCAGGTTTTTTCAGTTTATTTTCTAGTCAATAATATTCACAGGAAAAGAAATGACGATAACGTTGACAGTAGTGTCTTCCCTACAGAAAGCAGAGAGGATGGAATATTTCCATGTTGAATTAAAATGCAGACATTGCTGAGCAATGAAAACAAATTAAGGCAAATTCAGTAACTTCATTTTAAAAGCAACAGTGAGCTTTAATTGTCATAAATTCAGAACTAATTAAAAACATGTTGACAAAAATTGGACCAACAGCTTGTCATTTTCAAATCTAAGTGAAATGCAAAGTGCCGAGAATAAATTACAGGGTTTGAATTCAGTTCTTAAGTTTAGTGCATTTACTACATGTAGGATATCTCACGATCTTTTCGGGAGAAGACAGTAAAAAATTATTAGAAAATACTGTTTTCATTTGACTAATATTTAACAAATGAGCTCTGAACTTGAAGTCTAAATGTTGAGAACTGGAAGTATTTGTCAGCGACTGAGTCTAGATGTGTGATTCAGTCCTATTTTAACTCCATGCTGGGTGAGAACTAGGCATGTGCCATCTCTTCTCCTCCCTCACAACATATAAGGAGGAAATAAAACTGAGGGCATGGGCTCTAACATGGAGCTTCAAGTGGTCCAGATGGGTCCCAAGTCTGGATTATTAAATAAATAGAACCACAAAATGTGCTGTGGCACATAAGTTGCCCCCTCAGTATGTTCCCATCTGCTCTGTTACTAACTAGGTATAGTGTAAAAAGAAATACTAAAATCCCCAGGGGTTAGCTATTTCAGGATTGATAAATTACCAAAACCTAGAATCATAGAATGGTTTGGGTTGGAAGGGAACTCAAAAATCATCTACTTCAAATCCCTCTGTCATGGGCTGGGGTGCCACCCACTAGACCAGGTTGCTCAAAGCCTCATCCAGGCTGGCCCAGAATACTTCCAGCCATGGGGCATCCACAGCTTGTCTGGACAACCTGTGCCAGTGCCTCACCAAACAAAAAAATTCTTCCTAACATCTAATTTAAATATCTTTCTGTAGTTTAAGCACATTCTCCCTTGTCCTATCACTACCTGCTTGAGTAAAAAGTCACTGTTCCTCTTTTTTTAAAAATTATTTTTAATAAGCCCTCTTTAGGTACTGAAAGATCCTATAAGGTCTCCCTGATGTCTTCTCCAGACTGAATAACCCCAGTTCTCTCATCCTGTTTTTACAGGAGAGGTGATCCAGCCATCTAAGCATCTTTCTGACTCTCCTCTGGAGATCCCTTCCAAGATGGGTCCAACAGGGTCCACATCCTTGTGCTGAGTACCCAGAGATGGCTGGATCACTCCAGGGGGAGTGATCTACTGACAAGGGCAGAAACACCTCTCTCAACCTGCTGGCCGCACCTTTTTTGATGCAGCCCAGAACAGTTGGCTTCATCATTATATGCTGGTTAAATTAACATGGTTCCTGAATATAAGAAAAATGTTATTTAGGGAATAGAGAGGAAAAATCTTCAAAATATAAACCTTTGTACATGCAAGGTTTTGCTGCAACTCTCATATGACAGGAATGCCCTTGCATTCCAGTTGCCCTTGGTATTTCACATCTTTCTGCTCAGCAGAAACGTAAATCCACACTAATGTTCTGAATTAAGTTCTACATTGATGTGAACACACTTAAAACATGCCACAGGGTGACTAACTGCAAAATTCAGAAGCTTTTGCTTAGGTGAGGTGGCGTGCTTGTGCGTCACTATACACTGCAAGCACTGGGTGCTACTGCTGGGCAAGTCTGAAACATCTTGAAATTAGGACCAATAATACAAAAAATTTTAAAAAAGTGTATGCTGACAAAAACATCCTTTGATCTCTACACAACTTCAGTGAAGGGCTTGTGACAATATACTAGATGTGTCTTAAAATACAGCCCTAAATTTTTTAGTGAAGTGCTCTAGGACCCACCCTAATATAAGGTGTAAATTTGCAAGGCCTGTATGAGAAGTGGGATGACTGATAGGATGTAAAGTCATATGATTATTTTACTCTTTTAAAGAAATCAGTGGCAAGCATACCAATGTGGGATTTTGTTCTCAGCCAAATACTTGTTTATAATTGAAATTCCCTGAATGACTTTGCAGGCTTTGGTATTCTCTAGCAAGACCTCAGAAAATGAATAAGAACTATTTATACAACTAGTAGAAATACACAGGAATAAAAGCATGTGTAGTGAAGAGCAGAAAGAAGTTGTTCATGCCTTCTTTGCTGGTTAATGGTCTGGGTAAATCTCAGAGTAAATTTAAGTGCCTAACTGAATTTCAGCCTGTCTTCCTTTCAAGGCACTCAATTGCTCAACAACTGCCCTGAAAAGAGTAGAATAACGCAATTTTTCAGCCATGAGGAATGGTTAAGAATTTAGTTCATTAGAATACCAGTTATGCTGAATTACACAACCTCATGTGAAGGATGGAATCCTCTATCCCTAGGAAAGCAGTGGAAGTTTGGGGTCTGACTCTTGAGAACTATGAATGTAATATTATCCAATTAATTATTTTAAGTCAGTTATAGCTAATATAAATACAGCTAATGTACAAATACTCTAGCACACCTTACAAGGTAAATTTAGAAATATGTGAGGCTTTTATATTTATTTATATATATATATATATATAAGTGTGTTCAATAATGTAAAATCAGGGCTGTATTTTCTCACACACCTCAAGGCTTGGCTGTTGGTTTTTTTGTTGGTTTTTTTTGCTAGCTTGCTGTATTAAGTTGTCAGACTCGGGCAAGAAATAAGTTGTTTCATTTGAGGTATAATGAATACTTTGCTTAAATTTATCTTTTTTTATAACAACACAATACTTAGCTGAGAAAATTTAGTACAACAAGGTTCATGAAAGAACAGGTTTTCCAGTATCCTCTTATGCAACTTAGAGTAGTTGACCTTTAATTAATAAGCCTCTCAGTGGTGCCCCTTACTAGAAAAATAACCAAGACATATACTTTTAGCATTTGTTCATAATAATCACCACTGAGTTTGTTAGTTCTGTGTATTTAAAATGGCCCTAAAAGATTTTCCAATACTTGTAACTGAATGTATTTTTTATATACTATAAAGGCCTTTAGCAGCAAGTCCTTGGTGACTTTTTGTTCAGTTACCATGGTAATTTCAAACTTTCTTTAGCTGTGGGAAAAAAGCATTCTTTTTTCACTATCAAGAAAAAAAAGTGTTTGGTTTTGGGCAAGAAGGAAAAATGGACATAGTTTATTAGATGAGCTTGTAGATTTTAGAAAGTCTTTTTTAGAGTACATTGATTTTTTTAATTTTTTTTTTTAAACTTAGATATCTATAAAATTACTGAAATTGAGAGGAAGTTAATAATTTAATGAAAATTAAGGAAGTTCATAACCAAGGAATGCTATACTATATATATATATGTATTTGTATACAAATGGGAATTAGATTGCCTATAATTGATTAAAGTTCACATGTTATCTTTGTAGTGTGATGATCCAGCTCAGATCTTGGAGAATTTAAAGAAAAAAACAAACAAGCAAACAAAACAAACCCACCAAGACATAATGAGGTTTGCATTAGAGCTGTGCTTTATTAAGCCTCTTATTTTCATGTGAAGGATAAGAGTGTAAGTATAAGACTTGAGTACAGTAGAAAAGTGTAGGAATACCTTGACTGTGGAGTCTTGCTGTGTGAAAATGTTTAATGTAATACAGGAAACAAATATTCTTGTGGACAAATTGCTTAAAAATAATACAAAGATATACTTGAGCTAGTCATGGTCTTTAACATCAAGCATCTTTATTTACATCAACTTGAGAAAATACTGATAGAAGGATTCCTTTGTAGCTTTTTTTATTACTATTTGGAACAAAAAGATTTATATCTGGTAATTTGGAATTATCTTTGTGATGGTTATTAAGGCAATATGTTGGTAAGCAATTAAAATGTATAATCAAAAACGAGCACAGGACAAAATCCCTGCCTTGGTACTATAAAGCCTGAAAGCTTTCATTAATTCTTGCTTGCCTTTATTGTATTAAACATTTTTTTAATATTCACTTGATGAAAGCCAGATTGCTTCTAATTGCATCACAGGTGTTTTTGTGATACTATAATAGAAAATACTCTGATGTAGCAAACCAAGGAAAAATAAGCCCATATGAGCCACCTCCAGCTCCATTGCTTGAGAAAAGTTTGTGTTGTCAGCAAAGTTCCAGTGGCTTTACCTACATCTGCCAAGACCACCCCATCACGTTTCTCCACTTTTCTTTTTCTCTTCAAAACTATTTAAAACATGACTTTCATTTTTGTCAATCATGCTGCCAATGGAAAATAAGAAAAATGTTGGCTGAGATGGGGGATAATTAAAAAAAGAAGCCAGAAGGCATTTTTCCTTCGTGAATGATACAGAACTGTATTTGATGTGAAGGATAGATGATCAGAAACACCTGCATTGTCTATTAGGGAAAAGGTCAAACCTTAATTTTCAGTGATTGATACTGTCTTTTATATATATATATATATAGCCATCTTTATTCCAAATGAACTATTTTGGGATCAGGTATTATTGTTCTAATACAGTGGGATGTACCTCATCCTGTCCTGCAGTGGAAAAAAAAAGAGTTGTTGATCAGTTTATTTTTCCCCCAGTGTTATCCTATGATGGTAGTCTAGACAAGTATTATATATATATATATTAATCTAATAAATATTAGTCTCGCGTCAAAAGCCTTGGATTTGGAAATGATAATGTTTGGCTGAGACACAAGCTTTTGTTACTACAAGGAGCTGCACTTTCAGATTCTTTCTGAGGAACTAGACATCTATTTGAGGAAAAAGCCCCAAAACTAGGACTAGGTTTTAAAATTAGTTTTAGTGCATAGCCTTTTGTTGCACAGCCTAAATATTTGTACACAAAATACTTAGATGCAGCAAATACCTACATCTCACTTCAGAGTAGATTGTATTAGCTTCTAGGATATAATAAATCCACTGGGCCCAATGCCTGAATTAACATAATAATTAAAGTTTCAGCACATTGTTGTAGGTCACAGTAAGAAAATGTTTAATCTTTCTGCATTCATCTGTGTACATTCAAGGCATTGGGAGGTCTACAGAGACTGAATTAAATTTAAGTGTACCACAAATGAGCAGGGTGTTTTAAGAAAAATGTGAAAAAGATTTAACTTTGTTGGGAGCTGTTCATAATTGGTTTTGTTCTGACAATAAAAGATACAGCAAAAATTGGGTCACTACTCAAGTTAGAGCTCAATTAATGAGAGAAAGCAGTAGGTGTATAGCAGCCAAAATACAGAATTATCCTGCATCTGCCCACTTGAGGATTTGGGGTTTGTTTGGTTCATAGATCATTGCCTGTGGTCAGCTGTGCCTATAGGAAAAAACAAGTGCTGGGCTGGAGTGAGTAAGCACAGCATGGAGTAGATCCTCTGAAGTTTCTCTACAAAATTAGTAAAAGAATGAAAATGTGCTTTTCCAAACATAATTCTAGGCTTGAAAAATTAATGACATTGTGAGGCAGATTTAATGTCATTTTGTGAGTCTTAAGAGAAGCCAAAGAATATTAAAAGTTATCTTGTCCTGGCTCTATTCACTAGGCAGTGAGGAATATCTGGATGCTGATTATTGCGCCGCCAGAAATGGGTCAAGGTGCGGCTTGTTTTGAAACCAATTTGGAAATCCATGGTAAATTCCTTAGTTTTAACAGAATCTTTAGCTGCAGTTTCCCTTTATTCTGAAGTAGTTCTTTGCTAATACAGGGGTAAATGGATTTAGTAATTTAATGGTTAATTTCCAGTGCTAGGCATCCACTTGACAAAAGACCCACAACAGGATGGGTGAAGAAAAGTTCTGTTTGTGTTACTGTATTCTGAGGAGCCAGAGCTGGCTGCTGTTCAGCTTTTCTTTGTGCTTGTGCAAAAAAGCCCCAAAACGTGGAAGATGAGGATAGAAAATAAGAATGGGGAGCATGAAGCTGCCTAAATTAGTCTGTTTCTTGTATGGCGACATGAAAAGTTGCTTATTAACTTAATATTGGAGGAGTGGGGAAATAACTGAGAGGGGTGTAGCAGGAAAAACAAAAGCTGCAGGAGCTGCCCTTGGATACATCAAACATTCCTAATTTCATGGCTAACAGACTGATAAATGTTGCCTGTTTTTGCTTATGAGATAGAAATACTTCAGTGTGCATATTGTCTCCATAGCCCCAGACTACAGTACAAACAAATAATACTTGAATAATAAAATAATCGAATAATCCTCCAGCTAAATTGTGTTTTACCTCTAAATTTTGGTTTAGGAATCCATGAAAATGAACTCAGGTAGAAGTGAATTAAGAAAGAATGAACTGCTAGTCTGCAAATTTTTAATTTAATGACAATTAAGCATATTTCCTAATGATTCACATACCTTTAATTTTAAACCGTTTACATCTGTACCATTTCATTGAGTATTGTGATATAATGTTACCTCAACAGTGGAACTGATGGGCAGGATTCTAAAATACTTTAAACACAACTTCCTATTAGGTTTGAATCCAAACTCTTACCCAAATCTGTAAGGTGGAGGAACCTTGGGGAGAAATAGAGATAATAATTACAGAATGATTTCTTGACAGATGAAGTAATTCCCTTTCCTGAAAGTTCAGCAAGGTTTAAATAATTTTATGAACATAATAACTGACCTGGTGGTTCTGTGATGAATGCTACTGTGTTTTGTCAAGAACTCTTCAATTTTAATTAATTTGAAAGTATCCAGAGTAGTAATCAAATAGCTTTAGAAATGTAATGGCATGTACTCAGAATTAAATGTCTTGAGTATTGTGCATAAAGGGCTTTACTTATTTTCTCAGGGTGCTATAAAATGATGAGGGGTTTTAGAAAAATGAAACTATATTCAGCAATACAAAGAAAACAGTAGGGTTGTAGAAGAAGGTTGAATTAATAGGCTCTGTAACTCAGAGTGCAAGCATTTTTTGTATATTGATCCTGTCACTCTGGCTATTGTACAATGGCATTTTCCTAATGTAATAAATGTAAAACCTAGCCAGCCTCTGGGGCTGTGCATCTAAACAGCTGATGGGTAATTACAGGACACCTATGAGGCACAGGTGGGAGAAAAAAAAATGGAGGCTGCTGGTAAGCACATTAGTGTTCAAATTATGATTTGAAGCAAAATTTCACTTACTCTATACTGTAGAGGGATTTTTTTTTTCTCTGAGAGGAAATGAAGAAGTTTTATTACATTGAAAGTTTTCATAGATTTTTTTTTTCTACACTGTATTTGTGTGTGAATAGTCAATCTGTTTGTAGCCCTCGCTTCTGATTCTTGTGTAGTTTAGTGTGGGACCAGCAGTCGTGCTCAAGTTGTGCAGGAGGAGCCAGCCTGTGGTTCCTGCTGTTGTTGACACAGACTTCAGCCTTGCTTCTTTTTATATGTTTGCTAGGAGATAAAAATTTGTGGAAAATAGATGTCAGTTGCCCAAACATTTGGGGAAAGATACAGACTCCATTGCCCTCTCCAGTTGATGACTTATTGGAGTATGAGCTGCTGTGGTGAACACGATCCTAGTGCCTTGAAATGAGAACCTCAGACCCTGAATGCAGATTAGATTCTTGAAAGAGTACCCAAACCTGATATTTATTTAATGTGCTTGTCAGTAGAGCACCACAGCTTTTCTCTTTTGATTATCCTTGTAAGATATGTTAAATTATTTTTTCAGTTGTCTTTTCTTCTGTAAGTGTTTTTGGGTGGTTTTTTTTTGATGATTACAGTCTTGTTTCTATTTTGTGTCTGTAGGGCAGAAGGCTGTAAATAATGCTAAGCTCCTATGCTGTAGTAATAAATATTGAAGTATTTTAAGCAGTTATTTTAGACAACTTCCTGGAGAGGTAAAATTACTTCTTAATATCTAATGTTTGTAAAATGAGGCAGTATATCTAACAGTGTCACTCTTTCTTTCTCCATCTTTTCTCTACCTTTTCTATTACCTGAGAAATGAGTTGTTAAGTTTTATGCAAGATCCATGCAATGATGCAAATATGTCACATTATCTATGACACTCTAAGTATCTCATTTTCTTAGACATATTTATTGCATAAAGAGCAGGATAAAATACCAGTGGTACAAATGTGCTGCCTTCAGTGGAATTTACCAGCAGATAGCTTGGCCCAGTCGTGACAGCAAATCTTTCCTCTAAAATATCAATACAGCACTAGAGTCCAATTATTTTTTTACTCTGCTAATCTTCTTTTGCTTTTACAGTGTTCCTGCAGGCTTCTATAAAAAGACTTTTGGTAATCTCTGTAGGGAGGCCTCCTTATCAAGCAGTTTCAAAGACTTATGACTTCTGAAAAAATAAGGAGGTAATACTGAATTAATGGGGAAGGGGCTAGTCAGTCTTCAAAAAACTAAATGTGAAGCATATATAATACTGATTATTTTGCTACTTGCAGAAGTTTTCTTGGATTTTCACAGATTTGATAATAAGACTTGGAGAGAGTTAGAAATCTTTTATATTTTTAAAATACATGCCTAAAATGATCCTTTAAATATAAATCTAGACACAGCTCTTTTTATATATTCATAGTTGAAAATAAATCAGTGCACATATAGTTTTAAAGCTGTGGTCAGGCCAAGAAACATGCTTATCAATTTTTGAAAGTCTCATTTAAACGAAAAATTGGTATCAAGAGTAGATCTTGAAAGCCTTATTTTATTATAGCTTACTGGAAGTGCGTTAGAACATTATTAAACTCTGTTTAAGAGTGAATATTGCTGAGCCCTAATATTTATTGCAAAAAAGAATAAGGAATGCTGAGGAGAAGGACTGTGGGGTTCTGGTGGACAACAAGCTGTCCCTGAGCCAGCAGTCCTTGTGGCCAAGAAGGCCAGTGATGTCCTGGGCTGCATTGGGAAGAGCAGTGCCAACAAGTCAAGGGAGGTGATCCTGCCCCTCTGCTCAGCCCTGGGGAGGCCAGTCTGGAGCACTGTGTCCAGTTCTGGATCTTCAGCACAGGAGAGACATGGAGCTGCTGGAGCTGGTCCAGTGGAGGGCTGCAAAGGTGGCCAGGAGACTGGAGAACCTCTCTCATGAGAAAAGGCTGAGGGAGCTGGGGCTGTCCAGCCTCAAGAAGAAAGGACTGACAGGGGACCTCATCAGTGTCTCTTAGGGGAGATGTCAGAGGATGGAGCAGGCTCTACTCAATAGGACAAGAAGCAGTGGGCAGGAGCTGATGCACAAGAAGTTCCGCCTGAACACAAGGAAGAACTTTGCTGTGCAGGTAACTGTGAACGGGGATGGATTGTTCAGAGAAGGTGTGGAATCTCCTTTCCTGGAGAGATTCCAGGACCATCTGGACACAACTTGTGCTGTGTGCTCTGGGATGACCCTGCTTGTGCAGGGAGACCAGTCCAAGTGTCCCACTGTGGTCACCTCCAGCTTGACCTGCTCTGTGATTCTGTGAAGGGATAGCAAGAACTATTTTGTTTAGAAACTAACAGTTGTTACTTGAAACACATTAAAGTATCTATTGAATCTCTTTGAATTGTATCCTCCTTTATGGGAGTAAACATTAGAGAATCATGGAAAAAGGTGTGGAGGAATGGATTTCAGAGCTTTAATATTTCATTGATGTCTTGCTATGTGTTTAAGAAGTTTTTCTGTGCTACAGAGTTGGAACATCCATAAGCAGGCTTGTTTCATGAAGTGGCTTTGTAGTGGCAATGACTTAATTCAGCATCACATTTTCTTAAAACTCTTTGTTATGTAGCTGCTACTAGTCCTTTAAAACTTGATGTGAATTGCATTGATAGCTATCTGTGATTATTAGCAAAAAACCTTATGTATTTTATTTGCAATCAGATGAATCAGATTTTGAGACTGCCCTGTGAAATTATCATCTGAATATCTCTGGTTTTTATTTACACAAAGCCCTGGTGTTATATTCAGTAATAAGCTCTTGCTTATGTGGACAGTGTTCTTTCCTCCATATCTCCTGTGTTCTGAAATACTATGACCTAAATTGTGATTGGGGGTAAGTAAAGGTATGAAAAACAGTTGTATCCTGTCAAACCATTACAAAAAAAAAAAAAAAAAAAAAAAAAGTTAGCTTTGCAATTTTCTTTATTGTCTTGGAAAGCGAGTGTTAATTTAAGAACAAACAATAATGCCAGAAAAGCAAAAAATAGCTACAACACATCAGTGTAGGGTATCATCTGTCACACTTCTGTAGATTTCCTGAAACTTTGTCTTTTCCAGAACAAAAATGTATTAAATTTATTTGAATTCAGTTTGCCTTTTCCCTTAGCCTTAAACCCCTAATTTTATATATTCTTTTATCTGACTGCTACACACAAAATACAACTAGAGGTGTGAGGTGGGGTTTTTTTTATTATTATTAGGGCTTATTCAGGTCTTCAGATGTGATTGGGGATTTTCAGTGACTGCTAATTAGTGAGAACACTGACCAGCATACAGCTTAGCCAACCTTTGCCTCCCAGCAGGAATTGCAGTGCAATAAAAAAGGTCTCTGAAGGAGAAAAACTAATATACAGGAAAGAAGAAGGTGGAGGGCAGCACAGAAATAACAGGAAAAAAACCCTGAAAGTAAAAGGTTGAAACATTTCTAGGAAATATGTCACAGCCTCTGGAGATGGCTTCAGCGCTATCATAGCCATCAAGGTTTTTGGTGTGTTAGAAAGTCCTTTTGAGTGTTTCATTTGAATTTTTAAATAGTCATTTCCTGATTCGGGATTTGCCCTTGAATGTTTTTCCCCATACATATGCAGGTGGTTGCAGTTCTGTGTAAATACCTGTGGGTGCTGTTCTCTGTAAAGTACAGACAGGTCAGCTGCTTTTATTGCCCTGACCTTGATCAGAGTCCCTGTTATACAAATAATTATTAATTTTTTTTTCAATTTGCCTCCATTTTAAAATACACATTTATTTATTTGACTGTGGACACATAGTTGATTCTTCTTTCCAGAGCAGAATGTTGTCCATTCACCTAATCCACTAAAGATCTGTGCTGTACTCATCAATTAAAAGTTTCTGTTGTCCTTAGTGCTTTGTCTATCAGTTACATTCATAAAGGTAAAATTTCATTAGTCATTGTAGTGATCATTAATCAATTTAACATTTGGAGGAAGGTTATCTGAATTTTTAATGAAATTTATCAGATATTAGAGTTCAATAGCAATTATTCAAACTAATTTAAATTGGCTCTATTCTTTCGCTGTAGATGAAAATTCTTCTACCTTTGTCATTCTTTGGAAGAAAAAACTGTGTCCAAAAAAATTATATTGAATTTCTTGTAATTCTTACTTTAGTTTTTAATGATAACATATCTGATCCCATAGCTCATTTGAACACCAGACCTAGGTACTGATGGTGGCTGAAAGTAATTCCAGGCTACCAAAAGTAAAATCAAATGCATCCCAAGAAGGCACATTTATCCTGATACTACTTCTTATATACAGCCTTTTGTTAAAAATACAGTTTTGGCTGATTACTTTCCACGTGACAATGAATTGAGATAATGAAACTCAGAAAGTATTTTTGACTAATGGTCTGACTGTCTTTGAGAAGTCTTGAGCTTCTTCTATATGCAGAATTAATCAATTAAAAAAGAGTTCTTATACCCTTTGTAGCTGACACATTAATTCCTTTCATTTCATTTGAAGAGGCAGGGTTGCAAAGAGATGCTAGGCATGGCTTGCTTAGGTTAAATATTTCTAGTGTAGCAACAGGCCATTAGCACATCTCTGCTCATTATTTGGAACAGCAGATTTCTTCAGCTGAGACTTCAGCTTCTCAGATCCCCTTCGTTGCTGTAGGATCCTTTCATAGAATTATTCCTCATATGCTCAGCAACTCAAAGATTTTTTTTGTTTTGTATGTGAAAAATCTTTCTTAAATGAGAGTATCCTCAACAGGCTGGAAGATGTAATAAACTAACTGTTTTCATATTACATTTCCCATGTTTATAGGAAGACCAAGAGTTATAAATAGCTTCTTCCAAACATGTTTTGAAGACTAACACAGAGATCCAACCGACTTTTCCCAAATGTTTTTATGTAGACATTCCTTCAATGGTGCAATCTTAGGCAGAAGCAGGGAAAAAAAAAAAAAAAAAAGAAAAAGGTGACAGTTTTGTCAATCCCCTCTGGAAGGTGTTTTGTTTTACCTTTTTCAAAACCATGCTGTATCTCTTTTTACTGAGTCAAATGCCTCATATTCCTGTAGCATCTCTCTGAGACAACTGCAAAACTGGTTTTATAGCAGTGGCTCATCATGTACATAATACCATTGCAGTGGCATTCCCCCTGCATCTCTGGAAAGCTTATTGCTGCAAAGGGCATCTTTTAACAGGAGTTAATTAGGACTAGAAAATTGCTTGTTGTTTTTTATTGCATCTAAACCCCAGGACATGCTGCACTAATCCTTTAGTGCTGTGTGGTGCCATAAGAGATGTATTCAGCTGATGTCTCAGAAGTTTCTTATTAGCTTTGAAACTGTTCCTTATCAGATCATTTAACTCATTAACTCTTTCTACACGTAAAATGTGTTAGTTGGGGATTATTTTCTTCCTTGTTCTTTCATTTGAAATGTGTGTTTAACACATTAACACCAATAAAGTAAAATTTTTTCTTTCTTCTCTTATTCCACATTTTTACTTAGGACAATGAAAAATGAATACAACTCATTTGGAAAACACTCAGCAAGGGGTAAGGTGCTACTGCTTCATCCAAGAAGCAGTACAGAGAATGGATTTTTATCTAGGACACAGACTGCTTTCAGTTTTTGCAAGAATAACTGCATTTGCTTTTGTGCAGCTCTTCTCTGTAAGATACAAGCATAAGAGAGCCAGCCCTGGATGAGGGGAGGAAGGATTTACCTTACTTGTTTTGTCACTCAAAGAAAATTAACTCAACCTTTCATTTGCACAGGTTTACTTATGGGGAGTAAAATTAAAAATGCTATTTTTTCCTATCATAACAACAGTTTTTCTACCACTTCTGTAAGCAGTCTGATACTGAAAGTCTATGATTCTGATTCTTTGAAAGCTAGAAAACTGCATTTTGCAGTTTAGCTCTAAAGTCAGTGAGAACCTTGAGGACTGGAAAAGGCCTTTGCAAAGTTGTCCACACAGGTTTTAGCTTGGCACAGAAACAGAAGCCTGTATTTATTTGTTGGTATAATCCTGCTCTGGTTTCCCAGCATGTTACCAAGGTTCATAAATCAGTTTTAAGGCAACAGTAAAGTTGAGTAAAAGTAGTTTCTGCTGTGAATGTAGAAGTGATGTGAGAGTATTTGACATTTTGCAGTGTGTTCTTAATATAACAAGAATACCTTTAAAAATCATTATTTTAAACTTTGGAGTTTTGAGTAATTTTTGAGGCATTATCACTACAATATAAAGTGCAGGATATTGTAATCTACTTCTTAATGATGCAACTGCTAATTAGGAAAAAGTTCTCTTATTTTCACCTTCTAGCTATTTAGTAGCTAATGTACACTAAGATGGCACCATTCCTGAAAACTCCTGCTTGCTTTCCTCTCCCTCCCCAATTGCATTTCTGCCTTTGAAGTGCATACTCTGTGTGATTAAATAAAAGGACATGAAAATTAGTGAGGAAATTGCATGGTGCAGCCATTTTAGTTATGAATTTAAACAGCTGTTTAGCAAAATGGAGTAATTTATCACTTATCTAGTGTTCCCTGCAAGTCATTTATCATGAGTAGCAACTATTGTAATTGTATTCTAACCTGATATGGTGAGAAAAGATCAGAGGCTCATACTTCAGAGGTTCATACTTGTGATTGGCTACTGATTTAAGGATTGTGTGTGAAACAAAACAGGAGCCGGAAAACTTTTCCAAGTTTCTTTGCATCATGATATTATACCTGACTTTGTATCAGTTATGCTGTTAATTTTTTCTCAGCAATTAGAATTTTTCTTTGCACCTCCTTTTACTGGAATGGATACTAGTTTTACTTTTATGTTGGACGTCAGTAGTGCAGACCTTGATGTCCAGGATCACAGGTGCATCATGTTTCTTGAGGTAAACGATTATTCTGATAGCACATTCCAGGAACAATGACTATGGCAGTCCAAGGCACTTGGTTATAACAACTAACCAAAGTTTGACTTTGTCATGGTTTTGAGCAGAACATTTTCTGCCAGAGAAAGGCTTGGATTGGTTCACCAGATCCCCTGAACCTGTGGAATGAATAAGCATCTCTACAGCCTGTTTTTACTTCTCTAGTTTTGTTCTCATGTTAGACTAGTCATGATTACCTCATAATGAAATTATTCCTCCACAAAGGGAAGGGACACAGAAATTCGTACTTACTGGGGAGGGAAGGGAGCATTAAAGAAAATGGATTTGGAAAGATTAAAGAAAGTAGATTTGGAATCATGAATCTGATTTTTTTCTCCAAATTTCTTTCTTGGACTCTTCTGTGCAGACTTGTTTCAAGGGAAAGGAGTATAGTTTCTGGAAAGGAAAAGAAAGCTTGTGAGAAATGAAAGGAAGTATGGAAGATTCTTCTGTTAAAAAAAGTTATTCACAAGACATAGGAACAGAAAACTGCTAGTGTATAACAACAGCAGTACTTAAAATTTTAAAAAAAAATTAACTCAACCCTAACTGATAAAACAGACTCTTTTCATTCTCTCGGAAGTAATTTCTTCAGCTTTATCATAATTCCATCGTTTTTTGTTGGTTTCATACTTATGTCTTAAATTTTTTTTACTTAGTATTATTTTGGTTTCTTCTTTGAGTGCCTGTGTTTTATTTCTAGATGCAATTTGGTCATCCTTTATTGTCTGATTGGGGAACAAAAAATGG
The DNA here is from genome assembly GCF_965231275.1 of Zosterops lateralis. Classification (NCBI taxonomy): domain Eukaryota; kingdom Metazoa; phylum Chordata; class Aves; order Passeriformes; family Zosteropidae; genus Zosterops; species Zosterops lateralis. The sequence continues at coordinate 13,605,786 of NC_139764.1, forward strand.
TTAATTTGGTATAACATTTGAGAACTACTTTATAAACTTTGTAATCTTTCATCTTAAGACCCAGTGAGTGATGTATTAATGGAAGGGTAAAGGCTGACTTCCTAAAAGAGCAGTGTGCTGAGAAACCTTGTGCATGATGCATCCTGAGACCATTCCAGGTTCAACAATGCGCACCTCATGTGGAGAGTATTCCCTCTGTATGGAATGGCAAACCATTAGTGTGCTATAAATGTAAAATGTGCCAGAGAAGTAGCAGTTCAAGCTCTCTGATTTTATTGTATCAGTCGTTCTTGTTAATGGTTTCGTTTACATGCTGTTTTAGTGTACTTTTCCTGAGTTGCGTTACTTTCTCAGAAAGACTTAATAAGTTGATGGTGTAGTGGATAAATGCTTGAATTTTAAATTGTTGTGAAATGGAGCACTGAACAGTACATCTGGGAACATACTAGACTCTGGTTTGGCATAATTTATTTATTCAGAACACATTTAATGTTTTGAAGATTGTAGAGAAGTAACTTGGCTCTTAGAAGTAGAGTATCAGTGGTGTCAGCTTATTTTTTCTTTGACAGTAATTATTTTGGCAGACAGATAAATTGACAGCACTCTACCAGGTTTTGCTGTGTAATACTAGATGGGTTTGTCACAGGAGTTGTTGGGGTTTAGTTAATAAACTTTTGGGTTCTTTTTATGTAAAGGAACATTGCAGCTATCAATAAACAAATTTTATTTACTCTTGCTACAAATTTATTTCTCTTGTCTATTGTTCCATTATTGTTACTACTTAGTAAGATCAAAGCATCTAGTCCTACGTATGTGAGTTACATCAGGCTTGATCAAATTATTATGAATATAGCCAGACCTAGTTTATGATGGAATACTGCCAGGGTGGATGTGCTATAAAACTTGGCATAGTGCTTATGCAGTCCTATAAAACCTGCTAAGGCCAATGGAAGTATTGCTTCCATATATTTTATCAGACTAAGGATTAAATGAACTTCCAAAGAATTGAACATTAAAACTATTGTTGACGTCAATAGGGCAAAGAAACAAACCCTTTCTGCAGCAACAGGTGCTTTAATAGATCACTTCTCTTGTTTGAATCCTTTCTGTGACACAAACAGGCTGTGCCATTCTATATTTGCACATCTCTTGTAATTCTGGATTTTCACTGCCATAATATACAACAATTTACAGTACTTAAAATTCAGAATAAAAACATGTTATACTCCTTTATGATGTTCATATTATCTTGTGCTTTTCTGTGCAGGTAATTACATTTTAATCATTAAATGAAGTGCAACACTTCATACTGGCTAGAATGACTGCCATGCATTTTTAATGGTTTTTCTAAGTGTCATTAAGTGATAATTTGAAAAAATAAACAAACAGCCAGCAGTTTACACAACTGGTTATTAATGAAGCCTGTTTTAATTTGCTTAAAGGATCAACAAAAATCGTGGTATGAAATGTAGCAACAGATTGAGTGGGTTTTTTACATAAAACATTTGAATGTTTTATGGATTTTTTTTAATGTCCATTCTAAATACATGCATTCATATCAAGAGTAAAATAGCTCATCTTTTTGATATTAAAAAGTTGATACAGGGCTGGTTACAAATATTGTTTACTGGCTTATCTGTCCTGTGCTGAAACATTTTGACTTATGTGCCTTCTGCTCTCTGTGTGCAAAAAGCCTGGTTTTCAGTGACAAAGCACAAAAAAGATTTGTAACCTGATTTTCTCTTGATTAGCCAGAATCTTTGCTAGGCTGTGGCAACCCTGTGGGTGTTTTACCTCCTATGTTCCCATTTCAGAGCTGGATATGGCAAGGCAGATTTCGAATTGCAGTGCCCAATCTTTTCCCAAATATCAAAGTTAGATTGAGGGCAAATATGCCTGAGGTTTCATCCAAATTATCATTAGAGGGAAGTTTAATTTTTTGTGAGGAATGAATCACTCTGAAGACTGGAGAAATGTGGAAGTGTTTTATTGGTATTCCCTCCCCTGCTTCAAATAATTTATGCAACATTTGTAGTTTCACCAAACTCGAATATTGTCATATAAGATGTTTGAATTGATGGCAAAGAAACAGTGTGAAAGGAGAAAAGAATAGGTATTTTTTGGTTTGTCAGATGAGCAAAAAAGATAGTTTGGTAGCAAAAGCATGCAGTTAGTGTGTTTATCCACAGTGTTCAGGATTTTTCACCAAAATGTTTCCTCTGAAGTAAAATGCTGTGCTAAGTTTTAGTTTTGTTTTGTTTTTTATTTCCAAGCGAAATTCAGTTTTTAAACAAGTGAATGCTAATTTTATGTAAATATAAGTAATTTGTTCAAAAATTTTAATTTGGTGATATTGAGTACCATGGACTGTATTATTGAAGCTAAAGAGAAGGAGAGAGGATTAAAAAATTAACAATTAATTCTCTAGGGGTATTGCTTGCTTCATTAGGTCCTTGTTTAGGAATAATTTTTTTTAAAGGGCCTGGCATGTATTTAAGTTCTATACATTTTCAGGTCTGTGTGAATGCTCTGGTTTTACAGAAGCAGTTTACAGTGCATAATGTGTGTACATAAATATTTTTCATGTTGATTCATTTATGTCCTTCAGTTTTTTTGTGGTATAGTCATTAAATACCTGGGACAAAACTACAAATAGCAGTTGCTGCATCTGTTTTATCATCTCTCCATTGCAGGTGTTCATGCTGCTTTAATATTCCTGTGCAGCAAGCACCCATAGCAAATAAATTTGCTCTTGAACGTTTTATGCTTTTATTAAATATTCATTAGATGAGATGCAGGCTGCTGCTTTGAGTGCATTGAAACCTCAGAAAATACATTGTTTGTGGATCCTTTATGCACCATGAGCCAAGGTGCTCCTCCTCACATGAAACGTGTCAGGGTCCAGCATGTGTTCCTATCAGTTGCTATACAGCTGAATCTTGCTTTGAGCTGTAAAGAGAGCATAGTTAATAACAGTCATTTTAGGGTTTTTTACATGGTAGTCTAGAGTGATTTGGCTGCTGCCACAAAACAAACAAACAAAACAAAACAAAAACAAAAAACAAAACCAACCAAACAAACAAAACCCCACAAACCCACAAAAACCCAACAAACAAACACAACCCCCCACAAAAAAAAAAAAAAAAAAAAAAAAAAAAAAAAAAAAAAAACCACCAAGAATTCTGCATCAAATCTGAGAGAACACGCTTCAAGTAAACAGAGGCTAATAACTTCTAATGTTCTTATTACAAAGCAAAGTTGAAGCAAAATGCAATCATTATCTGGTGACTTATCTGAAGCATTTTGCAGTAGTGTCTGAATTACCCTATTATTCTAAAGAGAAGCATTTTCAATGTGCAAGATCAAAGTTAGTGTATAGGCTACAACAGAAGACAAATACACCCAGGGGCTTTTCAAAAAAACTGTATCCTCACACCTGTTTTTTGTATGTTCTGTCATTCACTGGTCTCTTAAATTCACACTGTTATTCCCTTTATCTATATATTCATGCATATGTTTTGAGTTTATTCTGATAGTATCACACTGATGTGTGCAGCTCTGTCCTGGAGACTGAGTTTATTCTCAAGAAACGAAATTTTACATCCTCAGGTTTTCACACCTTCATTCCTACACTGCATAAAACCTGCAGGCCTTCATTAGTATTTTACTAACTTATTACTAGCTAAATAATTATTTTTTGCCTTTTCATGGCTCTAAATTCCATACACCTCTAGTATAAGGTCAGTGTACATGTTAGTGTATAAGATTTTAGGGAAATAATAATGTTTATATATGTTATACTTGCATTTTTGAGATTGAAAGCTCAGCTATTTTTGTTTCACCTTCAGGATAAACTAAGAAGAATAACCTTTATGGCACATACTAGTTAGTAATAGTACATCCCACAGAAACAAACCTGTTCATTTACTGATTCATGTTAACTTGCTCTCTGGCTCTGTGCTCTATGAAGCTTTAAGGTAGATTCCTAAATGAATGCTTTGTAGATTTAGTTTATTCAAGACCTTAGGCAGAGCTACTGGAAGTATCTAGGTTATTGATTCTTCTTGAGGTGTCATAATTTTAGTGAGAGTTGGGAAGGAAAAGATCTGTGCTTTGACTAGTATAATGCTTTGGTCTGTATGTTCATGTGAATGTTATCTATTTATATGTATTTCAGAACAGATTGCTTAAATAGCATTAATACAATTGCTGCTGCAGTTTATTTTCTGAGTTTAATCATGTACATGAAAATTCTGTTAGAAAATAGTTAAAAATATGTTCACAGTAAATCTCATTTATCTCCTTCCTTCATGGATTTTAAGTGTTTTAAATGAATTATTTTTTGATACAGTGCTTACACTAATACTGTTAAATTAGCTATGAAAATAATTCATGCAAGTTGCCTTTAATTAAGTGCCAGCGATTTATTTGTTTGTTTCTCTCCTTTTGTTTGCCAGGAAAAGAAGAATACATTGCGACATTC